>NC_141765.1:37696558-37996558 GCF_982258835.1 Parasteatoda tepidariorum
TTCAGACAGTGTGCTAAGGCAGGTGGATCTGTCATGTTTTGGGGGTGTTTTTCTTATTATGGATTGGGCTTCCTCACTGAGGTGGCCACTAACATGAACCAACATGTTTATTTGAACATTCTGGATAATCAGGTGTTGTCTTTCAGTCTACATCTTCATGAAGAGTATGCTGTCGATCAAGATAAAAACATCTAAGTTCATTGGACTGGAAGATATGTGACTGGTTTTATGAACACTCTGGCACTCAATTGCATCTCGACTGGCCAGAAACATCACCTGACTTGAACCACATTGAAAGTTTGTGGGACATGTTGCAACAATGGGTAAAAGGACGAAATCAGCATCCTCGCAATTTGGTGGATTTGCGCTATCAAATCCTCAGCGAGTGGCTTAAACTGGATTCGACGTACTTTCAAAACCGTCTGGACTCACTTCCTAACCGAATCCAGACGGTTATCAAATCCAGAAGCGGTGTTACACGTTTTTAAATGATGTTTTTCATAATTTCTCTAAGGTTGAATAATTTTTTGTCCGGTGTGCTTATTTATTTTTCAAAGCAATAAATGTGCGAAAAAAGCAATTATTTTTTTAGAAGTTAAAAACAATCGAGAACAATTATTTTTTTCCCTTTATTTTCTTGAGCGGGGGAGTTCTTACATCGTTTTGTTCAAGGAATTTCTTACGAATAAAGTTTCACTGTATTAAAGTTAATCGATTGTTAAAAATATTAGTTTCTTAAACATCTCTGTTATTAACTATTCTTTCATATTGATGTGTCAATTTACATGTCATGTTTTTGATTTTGGGTAAATAAATAACAGAAGCAAAAGGGAACGAATTTTTACTAATGGCTTCACCATTTATAAATGTTAAATATTCAAGAGGATTATATCATAATTATAGGGTGCGGCTGAAATTTGAAGACAAATGTAAAATGAGAAAATATCCGTATCTGCCTAAATCATTCTTTAACTTAAGCGTTAATGAATAGACGTTTATTACAAAGTTTTATTTACTTACAAGGATAGCATCAGAAGTGTCACGTTGAATTTTTGGGGATAGATATTTCTTTATATAAAAGAATGATACAAGAAAAAATTGTCATCTTTGACTTGGATATGTTGCCAAAATGCTCCTTTTTATAGATGCATTATTAAAACAAATTGTACTTATACCAAATTAGTTGTTTGCAAAATTACTTAACAAACACATTAGAGGGTCTGTGCGAAACTTACTTAATATCTTTGATGATTTTGATCTTCATCTCTAAGTTGTCAGGCACAGAAAAAAATCGAATCACAAATCCTTTCTTCAGTGATGATTGCAAATGCAGAATTATTTTTGAGTAGATTTCTGTAAAACCTAGTTTTTAACTGTAAGCAGCAAAAAAAAAAAAAAAAAAAAATTAAATATAGAAATAAGAAAATAAATATTAAAAATGTATCAAACGCCTTTTCAGAACTGTGGTTTATACACTGTAAGAAATTTTATTCTAAAACTATGGTAAAATAACGGACAGCAATCTGTCCATTCAATTAGTCGTTAAGTTTACGGTAAAAAATTTACTTTTGCGGTTTTGCGATCATTTACAACTAGTATGGTTTAAAAACCATAAATATAAAAGAGTACGGTTTTTTTACCATTTGCAACCAGCATGGTTTCAAAAGTGAAAAGAAGAATTTAACTGTACATTGGAGCTAGGCTTTCCGTTAGGTAATGAGCAGTGGAGAGTGCAGAACAGAAATTAAGGAGTTCAGGAAGCTGGAAAACTCTCCATGTGTCGAAGGGAATGGAGGAAATATTATGATGTCACCTCCGATGGCAGATTAGCCCTCTCGTCTATAATATGTACCCAGCTGCATGGAACTAAGCCCTCTCGTATATAATACGTACCCAGCTGCATGGAACTAAGCCCTCTCGTCTATAACATGTACCCTGCTGCATGGAACTAAGCCCTCTCGTATATAATATGTACCCTGCTGCATTGAACTAAGCCCTCTCGTCTATAATATGTACCCAGCTGCATTGAACTAAGTGGCTTCATTAGGTGACCTTAGTGGGTGCGATAAAATTCTGGTTGTTTAATCGTATTAGGTGTTAATAAACGGTTTTCTAACAGTTAACATTCCGAATACCATCTTATCTATGACAATTTGATCACTTTGTTTGAGTATGGCAAAACAATTAAATTTAACCATTTTTTCCAAGACATTTTTAATAGTGTAGGACGTGCATCCCTTACAATAAAAAACTAAAAGACGGCAAAATTAATTATTGGTTTACACTTTCGTGCAAGCTAGGATATATTAATAGTAGAACATGCTTTGAAGATGAAGATCCAAATCAGTGGAAAAAATTATAAGTTTACTCATAAAACGAGTTTTTTCTGTTCTTGATTTCGGGATTTTAAATATAGTGTGCCTAAACTAATTATCATATTTAGGGTTTACCTCGAATGCGATAGCGTGTTAGGGTTTCAATAAGATTGAATATTAGTGAATGAAAGCTCCATTATTTAATAATTTATTTTTGGATTATTCAATTTTTATTTCACTTACTTTTCTTTTAAATGATTATTTTTTTACTGTAGTTAACATTATTAAAGCAGTTATTTAAAAAATACAACACTATAACACTATAAAAATAACAAGACTATATAATACACACTTGTTTTTATAAAAATACACAGGTTTTAACTTTTAAAAATTGCCTTCGAGTTTTTAAGAAAGGGACAAGATATTTACCAGTTAAAAATTAAATATTTTAGAATTTTAATTTAAAATATTTAATTTCTGAAATTTTATTTTAAGAAAAATAAAAAAGGAAAAATGTTGTTCCTGTAATAATATATTGATGGTGTATATAGACTATAATTTTTTTTTTTTACAGTGTTCAGAATAGAAATCGAGCCCCTTAATAGTTTTATTTCTAATTACCCAATTTTTTAGTATTAACAAGTAATCTTAATTGTCGGAAGGATTGGTCTGAAAAATGTTAATTATTGTGGATGACATTTTAAGTTATAAAATCAGCACATAAACGTACTTGTACAGGTAACTTATACATACAACAACGTAATAAACATTATTTTTTTTACAACGGTTTTGGTTTTTTAATACTCAAAATACAGAAGCTACCCGCAATATATAAAATATGGTCTCAATAGTCAAGGGATGAGAGGGGTCTATAATTAGGACTAGAATGATAATTTTATTTTTTGCGTATTTGTGCATATTCTTAAAACTATTTAATCAAAATACTTTTGGTACACAGTCAAAAAAAAATTTTACCAAAGATATTTCTATGCAATATTTAATTTTTTCAAAGACTATTTATTATTTCACTCACTAACAGTCAAAATATTTTTGAATTTTAAAGTATATAAAATTTTGTTTAAATGACAAAATGCAAAATTTTAGTAAAATCGATAAAACGATTTTCGAACAATTATACACTACTGGCCAATAAAATTGCTACAACAGGAATGTAAATAACAGAATAATATTTATTGGGCACATACATTATAGTTGGAAGAACAAATGATTAAATTTTCAGAATATTTGGATGTATAGATTCTGAGGAATCAGTACTCAGAGCAGCCTCCCCTGACAGCAATGACAGCAGTTATTCTCCTGGGCATCGAGTCGAACAGAGATTGGATAGCTTGGACGGGTACAACATTCCCGTCCATGCCTTCCAATCGTTCGTATCAGCCGTTCGGCAACCATTGACCAAACGTTTTCAATCGGTGAGAGATCAGGAGAACGTGCTGGCCAGGGCAGCAGGCGAACATTTTCTGTTTCAAGGATGGTCAGGACAGTGCGGGTAACATGCGGTCGTGCATTGTACGGCTGAAACGTAGAGTTATGGAGGCCTCGAAGATAAGGCAGAGCAACTGGCTCTAACTCATCAGAAATGTAACGGCTGCTGTTCAAAGTGAAACAAGTGGTGATCATGACGTGTATCCAATGGCAGCCCATACCATTACTCCAGGTGATAGGCCAGTATGAGGATGTCGAATGCAAGCTGCCGATGGGCGTTCTTCACGATGTTGCTAAACACGGATGTGGCCATCATAATGCTGTATACAGAACCTGGATTCATTTGAAAAGACGACGTCATGCCATTACTGCATCCAGGTTCATCATTGATCACACCATTGGAGGCGCTTCTGCCTTTGTTGCAGCGTCAAGGGTAGCTGAAGCCATGGTCGCCGTGCTGACAGTCCATGCTGCTGCAAACGTCGTCCAACTGTTCGTGCAGACATTTATTGTCATGCAAATGACACCGTTTGTTGACTCAGAGTTCATGGCGTAACTGTACGATCCCTTAAGGCCATGTGGATAACATGTCTGTCTTCTCGGCTGTTAGTGATGGGGGGCCGCTGAGATCCTGCACGGCGTTCCATATGACCGTCCTGAGCCCATTGATTCCTTATTCTGCTAACAGTCATGGGATCTCGACCAACGAGAGCAGCAATACTTCGGTATGATAAACCGCAATCCCGGTAGGCCACAATTCGACCTCGATCAAACTTAGACACGTGCTGGGTAGGCGTTTCTCCGTCTCACACGAGGCCTAATAAAAACTTTTTTACCGAACAACGCTCAAATTCAATTTCTGTATGAGAAACTTACTGTCAAATCTCTTCTGTTATACACATTGTAGGTGTCGCTACCGTCGCCTGCATCGCATGAATGCTCTGATATGCTAATCATTTGCATACCACAACATGCTTTATCCGTCCTGTAAATTTCACGTTCGTGGTGTGTCGCCTTCCTGGTGTAGAAATTTTAATGGCCAGTAGTGTACTTCAAATAACCATATTTTGTAATTTTTTTATTTATCATAAACAATTCAACAGATTCTGTTGAAATTCTGATAGTTTTCGGTTAGAATTGCATATAAATTATGTAAATATTTGTGTATCTTTACAATTCAAAGAATTTCTGGACATAAATAATAATGACAAAAATAAAATTATTATTTATGCTAAATTAAATATGGATAGGCGAAATTTACAATTTTATTCAAATCTAGTTCCAGAAATATGGCGAAACACGCAAAAATAAAAATCAACATTAAGAGGACCAAACTTTCGACCACTTCCTTGCCTAAACTATCGTGATCATATTTTTCAGATTGCGGCTAATCTCCTTGTTTTGATAGTCAGGAATCCAAATTTATCTAAGAAACGGCTTGTTTTTACAGAGAAAATTCCTTTTAGAGTCTTGAAATATTCGTCTTAAATATTCGTATGTATAAATTATTAAACATTCGTATATATATGTTACTGTGAATGACCGAAATTGGTGGTTGTTAACTTCCACCGGTGAATATTTACAACCACATAGTCGCTTTGGTAAATGTCCGAAATATATATTAGGTCTAGTTAAGTGCCACTACCCAGTATGCATTTAATCGGTACTCAGAACACTGATGTTTTTCCTAATCTATCTTCATGAAACATTAGAATATCGAATTAATATAATAATATTAACAATTAAATTAATATTATATTGGATATGACAAATATTTCGGACATTCACCAAAACGACTATGTGATTGTTGACATTCACCGGTGAAGTCGACATTCTCTTGATTTCGGTCATTTACGGTAACATATACATACTGTCAATTATTGCCTGGCAAATAATCGACAAAAAGGCCGATTATTTGCCAAGCAAATTCAATCTTCTTTTCGGATTGACTTAACAAACTACTCATATAAACACCGATGTTTTTCCTTATCTATCTTCAGCAAATATTAAAATATCGAATAAATATAATAATATCAACAAATAAATTAATATTATATCGGATATGACAAATATTTCGGACATTCACCAAAACGACTATGTGATTGTTGACATTCACCGGTGAAGTCGACATTCTCTTGATTTCGGTCATTTACGGTAACCTATGTATACTGTCGATTATTGCCTGGGAAATAATCGACAAAAAGGCCGATTATTTGCCAAGCAAATTCAATCTTCTTTTCGGATTGATTTAACAAGCTACTCATATAAACAGTTATAAAAGTCATGTATGTTTTTAGTTTCACTCTCATAAGATTTACATAAACCTGTCAATTGTTTAAAATAATTTTATGATATTTAACGTCTATTCACTTCATTTTCGTTCGAATTCATATAAGTATATTATTTGTGCTGTGTGAATGTTTGATTAACAAATAAATTTTATTTTAAGAAATATTGTATATTCTATCTTAAATTTATGATTCATGCCTTAAATTATATCATAAAAGTAACTTTACTGGTTCTGATATTTATCGTATCTCTTATTGTATTTATAAATTTTAGTGTTACTGAATAACAAACAAACAACAACTGAATAACAAGTATAGTTTGAATACTGAATAACAAACATGGCAGCTGATACTTTACACCAAGTAATGTAAAAGAACATAGGTGTTTCACTATACTAAAAACTATGATTGGTTTTAGGGTAGTGAAAATCTTAGTAAGCACCACTTTGGTGTAAAGTAGCTGCTACCATTTTTGGTATTTAGATACCCGAAAAATTTTCACAGTGTACGGGAAATTAGTTTTCTCCTATCGATTTAAGTTTCACCAGAAACATTGCCGTTTTTACAACAAAAGTAATTTTTCGAAATTCATAGAAATTTACACTCGAAAAACTTTCTTCACTGATTCAACACAAATAATTTAAAAAATAAATTCGAACAAAAACTTCACGAAAGTAACATTTTATTGAAAAATTTGTATGAAAGACAACTACAAAATGTATTAAAAACTTTGAAAGATATATGTAGCTATTAAACTACACATTAATAAACGCATTAAGTATTCAAACATTAGAATGTAGCTAATATTTTCTTGATGAGCCTCAAATACCAATGGAAACTTTAAATAGTTAAGAAGAGGAGTTCTGTGAAGGTAATTTAGCTTCATTAAGCCTTAAGCCTTCCTGATTTATTTTTAAATGAAATAATTATAATACAGGAATATAGTCGAACTCGTTCATTGCGAGTCCTCGATTTGAGAGAGAATGCCGGGTTTAACGAGAAATTTTTTTATGAATAACTGACTTATTGTAAAATAGCCTATATGAAAATCTATTTTTTATGTGCAAAACTCTCAGATTGATCGAGGGACTTCTCTTGAACTTTCTGCTAAACTTTTCCTGATTATTTTGCTAGAGCTGTAGATAAAAATACTCGATTGCTTGTAGAAATTTTATTACCGTCGAAAGAATTTGAAAATACCCATTGAGATTAATGTGTGTAAAAAATGCATGTAGATACACAAAACCGTATAATAATGTGTTTCTCACATGCCTTGCCTTAAACACGATCCATTATGCGAACGATCCACGAAAACACCCATTGAGATTAATGTGTGTAAACAATGCATGCAGATAAACGAAACTGAATAACAATGTGTTTCTCATATGCCTTGCCTTAAACACGATCCATGATGCGAACGATCCACGAAAACACCCATTGAGATTAATGTGTGTAAACAATGCATGCAGATAAACGAAACTGAATAACAATGTGTTTCTCATATGCCTTGCCTTAAACACGATCCATGATGCGAACGATCCACGAAAACACCCATTGAGATTAATGCGTGTAAACAATGCATGCAGATAAACGAAACTGAATAACAATGTGTTTCTCATATGCCTTGCCTTAAACACGATCCATGATGCGAACGATCCACGAAAACACCCATTGAGATTAATGTGTGTAAACAATGCATGCAGATAAACGAAACTGAATAACAATGTGTTTCTCATATGCCTTGCCTTAAACATGATCCATTATGCGAACGATCCACGAAAACACCCATTGAGATTAATGTGTGTAAACAATGCATGCAGATAAACGAAACTGAATAACAATGTGTTTCTCATATTCCTTGCCTTAAACACGATCCATGATGCGAACGATCCACGAAAACACCCATTGAGATTAATGTGTGTAAACAATGCATGCAGATAAACGAAACTGAATAACAATGTGTTTCTCATATGCTTTGCCTTAAACACGATCCATGATGCGAACGATCCACGAAAACACCCATTGAGATTAATGTGTGTAAACAATGCATGCAGATAAACAAAACTAAATAACAATGTGTTTCTCATATGCCTTGCCTTAAACACGATCCATTACACTAGCCAAAATGACCTCCTGACTCCGAAGATGTCACCAGTTTCCTCCCACCCCCCACTGTTTCCCAAGATGCCCCCTATTTATATCCCTTTCTATATAACAATGTTAATCGAATTAGTTGGGAGGAGGTAAAAGAATAATTTAAAGCTTTAGAAAATTTTTTTGGGACTACAGAGGTGACAAGTTCTAAAATATTGACACTTGTGGCCAAAAGAGAATTTGGAAGATTACCCCCTTTAAACTGTTAATAAATCAATAAAACTGAAAGTTTTTATTAACTCAGTTTTAATAAACTCCAACCTCCAGCTTCCATTACCACCTGTTTAGTAATAAAAATATTTTAACCACAATACGGCTGAATATTTTTCTGGTTACCAAGAAAAATGTTACTTTAACTGTTAAATATCTTCTGAGGAGCGTAGAGAAATTAAAAAAAAAACTAACTGGAGCATCAACAGTTGTAGTAAGGAGGACGATTTTTTTATATTTTGCTCCTTTAAAATCTGAAAAACAATATCAAATGAATAATCATTTATTGATTTATTTTACAATATGATTTATTTTCAACATATAGTAATTTCAAATACCCCCATTTTCCTTCTCAAACACCAGCAAATAATGAAAATATTTAGACACAATTCTGGCTAAAAGAGAATGAGGGAGAGGAGTTCAGGAAGATGTGCAGTGAATTTCCAAATTTTCTTGTGAGAGCTTTCGAATCTCTTTCCCTTCACTTGCTTTCCGTCGAAATTGCATTCGAATATTTTGTTATTTTCAGGTTTTTGAGGAAGGAAAGAGTTTTTGAAATTCTTATTATTTGCAGAAAATAAATTTAAAAGTTGTAAAAAGAAACGGAAATTTTGAATTTTTTTTTGTAGAACTTAAGAGGGCTGTTTTAATTTTAGAACTTTTCCAATTTTTTTCTCCCTAGAAGACATTTAACGGTTAAATTAATCATTTTCCTTCATTGCAGGAGTCCCGAAGCTCTTACCAGATAATTTGAAAGATTGATTGTATGAGGGTTTACTAACCTACTCCTCTTCTCTTGATTTTAGCTTAAATTTTGTCAAAATATTTATATTATTACAGAATGTTTCGGAGAGGAATCGGATGACTAGAACCCGGTACATGTCGTAAATTAGGTAAAAAAAATTTTTTTTTTACAATTTAAAAGAACCCCCCCCCCCGAAAATCTCCCTTTTTGCTACAACTGTTCAAATTTGTTAAACTTTTTACTTCTTTAGACTTCAAGAAAAAGTTTAACTGTAAAAAGGATCTTTTTCGCTTCTTCCAAATCAAATTCCTGGCTGTAAAATTGCCGACAAATGATGAAACTTGGAGGGGGGGTGCTTTTGGAAAATAGTGGATGATGGGGGAAAAAGGGGGTTATATTTAGATTTAGGATAGTCATGGTACAACTAAATGAGCAGAAATAGTGCCGAAATTTTAAAAAACAAAAAATTCTTTTTTGAAGCACAGTGTATCAAAGATTTTTTTAACGGTTTGCTTAGAGGATATTGTTATGCAAACCATTAAATAAATTTCATATCAACTGTCGTTAGTGTATCGGAGTGTATGTTTTGGCCAAATTGAGTGTATAATTTCCAAAATCCAGAAACAATTAAACTAGCACCATCAACATTCAAAGACACGGAATTACCTGGAAGATTGCTAACTTTTTTTTGGAATTAATGAATACTTTTGATGAGTTTTTCGAGTTATACGCCTTGCGCATCAAATTGATTGTCACAGTTCAATCGTAGAAGAAAAGAAGAAAAAAAAACATTTTTGCATAAAAAATTACAAAAATCAAACTGTTTTCATTCAATTTTTAGTTAATTTTTTTTACTTTAAGATCTGTATTTTTCATATTCTTGTCTAACTCAGGTTTAACGAGAAAATTGCCTTCTTTTCAATGTTCGCGTTACAAACCAGTTTAACTGTATTTCATGTGTTAACTGTACTTAATTTTTTAAAATTTTAATGGAAATTAAGTTTATATTTTCCGTGAGATAAGGTATTCATTTCACAAAAAAAATCTTAATTCATTTCAGACCAAGATAGAAATTTTACAAAACATGGTATTTTTTTCATTCAAATATGATTAAATTAAATTCATTAAAACACAAAAAAAGTTTTGTGTGTGAAAAAAAAACTTTATTTAAGAAATAAATTGGTGCGTATATGCACCATTGATCGAATGAATTAGTAGAACACTAGTTTATGACATTTTTTTCGAATTATTTTATTTACAAAAATTATAAATTTAATGTATCATAAAAAATATGACTTGTCTCAAGTGGAATAATTATCCATTTTCAAAATGCCTAATTTGTTAATAACCGTTTTAAATTAAAAGTAGTATTTCAAAATTTCTCAAGTAAAACGGTTTACTCAAATCGAATTACTAATAATTTATCAATAGCTTCAAAATCCTTAAAAATAGTGGAAAAATAAAATAAGTTTTAAAAGTATACGTCCCATTTTTAATAAAAAATATTTATTGAAATGATGCGTTCTCGCACCTTTGACCGAAAATTTGTTAATCAGCATTATTATTATCATTGTTGTTAACCATCAAGACAAAAAAGTATACTTATTTAGGGTCTCAAATTAAAATTTAAGCGGGGAAAAAGCAAAAAAGCTATCAAAATCAGACAAATCATTCTTGAGGGGGGAATTTGTACTGTATACAGTACAAGTACTCACCAATATATAGGTTTCTGCTAATTATTTTTTCCTATGGTAATGCATCGGAGCAGAAACTTTTAAAACAAAAATAGTCTCTATAAAACTTTTGCCTGAACTTACGAAATTTCCAAATTATCAATCAGAGCTATTGAAATATCTCCTTAAACTATTTATAAGTAGTGGTGAAAAAAACTTTTACTTCTAATTTATTCAAATATCAATACATTATTTTTTTAATCTTCAAGGTAAAAGAATTTATGGAACTTAAGAAATACTGTAATTGGAGTATATAACAGAATAAAAAATAAACCACCGGAATACTTTCAATTCTAATGATTGGATTTTCCCTTTCAAGTTTGAGGGGTTGAGCTTGTTGTTCTTTCTAATGTCACTTGCCAATACCAGCAAGCCTTCTTAAAAGAAAACCGAGCGAATTTAAGGCAGAGGGTGAGTTTCTTGTTTTTCTATGATGCCATCTATTTCCAAGAATACGACTTCAGTCACACACACGGCACAAACCGTTTATAGGGTGGACCCATTCTGACATCCATTCATTCATCCACAGATCGTAATTTTTACCAGAACCAGAACGATCTATCTCCAATTCAATACCCCCAGGGGTGCGAATTGTTACGGTAACATTGAGGACTTTGTGATACGACAGATTTAACGTGCACCAGTCACCTTTTACTTCACGGGGAGACTTTGACTGGCGGAAATCGAACTCACGACCTCTTGGACATTGGCGAAACGCAGGCCATCCCGGCCTTGGATTGAACCTAATTACGCTAATTAATAAATGCAAATAGTTTTTAAAATTATCAAATCTGACTCAAAAACGTACTTCCTATAAACATACCTTTCATTATTCAGCTGGAATCGGATTCTTGATCCTTTAAAGGGGAGCCTCCTCAAAACTTATTCTTATTTGAGCTAATCAAAAGTGTTTTGCTCACAGTTATAAAATTCCCCTTTATAAAAATAATTTTATGCAAAAAATTTTTTTGTATAATAATTTATTATTTTTTAGTTTTTAAAATTGCTTTTAAGTATTATCAAATTGTAAAATATACCAATTTTTATATAATTTTTAAAGAGAAAATCTCCAATTTGTATGGAATGGATCGAAATAAGTTCGATTATTTTGACATTTTATTACTGAGAAAATATTCTATTAATTTTGTTTCATTCAAATTACTTAATTTAAAATGAAGCAAAAATTTGTATGCCTTAACATCCATAAATTTTTTAAACGTTAATAAATTAACAAAAAAATTAAAAAAAAGAAATTTAAAAATAAATTTAGAAACATTAATAAATAATTTTATTTAGCATGAAATTAGTTTTAGACAAACAAGTTTAGAAATTGTATGCATACGTTTTTGGATAATCTAAAATAGTTTAGGAGACAAAAATTAAACTTGGGATCATATTTTTCATATTGCGGCCACCCATAGTACGATTTGTGTCTTATTTCGCAACAAATGATGCACTGCTTATTTAGCCTACTTTAATTCAGAGCCCCGAAACAATAAAATTGTATGTCAGTTAGTGAAAATCTGATTATTAGATCAATTCTTATTCAGATTTTTCTTTCTTTTATTTTCCGCACTGTACAAAACACCGAAAATTGAGAGAATGCTTGAAGAAAAGGTCAAAATTGTGTATTAAACCTAAAACGGCAATTAAACATAATTCAAATTTTTTACAACACCTTCCTTAGTAGCAATTCTTTAGAATTCTAGGGCGTTTTTGTTTTTTCATTGCTCTTATATATATATATATATATATATGTATATATATATATATATATATATATATATATATATATATATATATATATATATATATATATATATATATATATATATATATATATATATATATATATATATATATATATATATATATATATATATATATATATATATATATATATATATATATATATATATATATATACCTCAATGACTTTATGTTTTTCTTGTTTTTGAAAAGGATTTTTCTAATACATATTAAAGGAGGTGATTACGGTACACCCTCTATGTATTAGAAATATACAAATTCTGCATACATTCAACAACCAAGTTCAGCCTTGAAAACTGCATTTCAAATTAGTTCAATTGAAATAATTATTTTTATCCGAATTAAAATAAAATTATTATAGTGTTTTCAATTTTGAAATTTTACAGTTAACCAAAGACACATTTTTAAGAAACGTTCTCAATAAAAAGAGACGTTTTCGATTCAAATTTAGCCTACCCCATAAAGGAAGAAAATCAGAATTTTTTTTCTTTCCATAATAGTAACGAAGCAGTTTTTCGTTAAATCGGGAATTGTGAACGCCGGCCAAGCGGAATGTAAATAGTCATTGTTGTGAGGGAGGAATATGTCCTAGAATAATAATAATAGGAAAAAAAATAATTTTTTTATTTATTTATCCAAGTGGCTGTGTCTCCTGTTCGCTGTATCTCACCTGCCCCTGGAATTGTTTTCACAGTTTATTTCAGATTCCTGCGCTTGTCTTTTCCACCTTCATCTTGTTTAATATACAGATTTTGATCCTTTAATTTTTTTTATATTTTTAATTAAATACATCAGAGACCAGGTTTTAAATCTCAACTTACCGCAAAACGTAACAACTCAAAAATTTATTGATATAAAGATAAAGCTATCTTTCTTGCAATTACTTCTCAAATGTTGTGAATAGTTCAATAGCAACAATGTATTTAAATTTACTGCGATTAATTTTTATTTTGCATAAAAAAACAGGCAATATAAATTATTCAATAACTCCTACTCAAATTCAAAACATAAGCAAAGAAAAATTCTTGCTCATTTTCAGACAAAAGAATAAGCAGGAGGAAAAAAAAACTTGTAATTCCCTCGCAATTAGTTTTCGCTAAACTGAATTACGTAGCGAGAAAAAGACATAAAATTAACTTGGAGATTAATACCAGCATTTATAGCATTTTTATATCAAAATGTTCCTTAAACATTTTTAAAAAAGTATGCCTAATTTCAAATTTTTATTTAAAGCATATCAGTCTTATATGCAAATCAATCGAATCCCAATGATGTTGTTGTTGTTAATTTACGTCGCACTAGAGCTGCACAATGGGCTATTGGCGACGGTCTGGGAAACATCC
Organism: Parasteatoda tepidariorum; assembly: GCF_982258835.1. Taxonomy (NCBI): domain Eukaryota; kingdom Metazoa; phylum Arthropoda; class Arachnida; order Araneae; family Theridiidae; genus Parasteatoda; species Parasteatoda tepidariorum. The sequence goes on from NC_141765.1 coordinate 37,710,563, forward strand.
CGGAGGATGATCCGAAGACATGCCATCACAATTTTGATCCTCTGAGGAGGGGATGGCACCCCCGCTTCGGTAGCCCGACGACCTGCGCGCGAAGTCGAGCACTACGGTAGCACAGTTTAACGAGGACCAATACCGCACCCCCTCGGTCCCTACGCAGACTGATCCAAGTAGTCACCCACCCGCACACTGACCGCAGCCAGTGATGCTTGACTTCGGTGATCTGCTGGGAACCGTGTCTTAACGATCAGTCCACTGCGGGACTCGAATCCCAATGATAGCTGATGAATACGAATTCTGCACTCAGATCACACCGACCACAGTGCTGACGTTAAACATCCTGAATGGTAGTTGGACCATGGGTTAGAGTCTTCTTACCGCTAAGCTAACCATGGAAGGCTTTGGTGGCTTTCCTCACTGCATAATGCAAATACAGATTAGTTTAATCAAAAAGTCTTTCACGAAGGCAAATTTCTACCAATATTTCATCTAAGAGTTCCCTTGTCTTCTGGATCGGGATCAAAATTACAAGGCAACGGAGTTGAGCATTGGTAGTCGTACACTCAAAATTGGGTCGGCTGTTCACTGACGGTTACAAAAATCATATATTTTGATGTATGAGAATGAGACAGCGCTCGGCCGAAATTTTCTGAAAAAGCAACTGTAATGACGACAGTTACTTTTTTTTAAAAATATTTATAAATATTTCTTCGGCTAATTGCAAAATTGCATTAATGTAAAAATACTTTGTCTTTAGCATGCTTAAAAAAGCAGTAGAATATAAATATCATGCTGCATTTAAAATAATTATCACAAATTGTATGATATCCATTTGTCCATTAATTTAATGAATACGTTAAATTATTCAGTAATTTAAATTATTCAATAAATTAAATCAATCTAAGCAAAGGATTTAATTTTCTGCGTGTAATTATTATTAAAGAAGAGAAAAAAAACGCAATACTTTCGATGAATATATGAAGCTAACTGTATATGAAACAAGCTATATATGAAGATAAAATAATTTTTAATACGGCAAAAAAAACATGCATTTCTAAAAAAACATGCATACACTACCATCAATGATTATTAAATAAAATTTTTTACCAGAAGTTAAAAATCTCATTAAAAATACTGTAAAGTGAATAAATATAAAACAGTTTATAAAGCGATGAAGAAAAAAAAGATCAATTGATTAAAAAATTGAAAATTACTTAATTTCGAATAAAATAATAATTTATTTTTAAACTCAAAAGATTGTGATGGAATTTGAAAGAGGGATTTTAAAATCACCTTAAAAGATTTTCTTTTTAAATCAGAAAAATAACGCGATTGACAAATCAATGTGGATTATAGGAATGCAAATGACGCGTAAAAGTTCACTGCTTGGCTATCAGAATCAGCATTTTTCCACTTTTAAACTGAATGTTTATCTTTTAGTGTTCGATTTTTGGCTTTTACTTATTTTGGTCCCTATGTTTGCTGATTCTTAACTGTGATTGCGAAATTGACTTAGAAGATAATAAAATAGAGGTGCAACCTACGGATACTCTTATTTTCTTCCGTTTAAGTTACTTTTCTTCAGTATGTGTCGAAAAGTTGAAAATTGTAACAAATTTAGTTCTTAAATGCTAATGAATATGGCTAAACAAATATTTAACCTTTTAGTTCATTTACTTCTCTTATGAATTTTTCCCAGATCCTTATGTTTTATTAACAATTAAATATGCTAAATGTTAAAAGGATTTCAGCAAATGTATTTTATTTTGCCAAACTTTAAGTTTAAATCTCAGAAGTGGGAAATATACTTCCCAAGGATCCATTTACTGTTATAATTTTGAGCCGTCATACCTCATGAGATCGAGTGCTCACCTCCCAATGAGGTGACCCAGGTTTGAATCCCAGCGATGGCTAATCGATACTAATTCCGCACCCGACTACAATGCTGACCTCAGTGGTGCACGAATCATGTGTTAGAATTCCCTTGTCGTCAGGCTGACCATGGAAGCTCTTCGTGATTTTCCTCTCCATGTAACGCAAATGCTGGTTAGTTCCATCAAAAAGTCCTCCACAAAGAAAAATTTCTCCAAATACTTGATCCGGAAGTTCTCCTGTTTTCTGGATTGGGTTGAAAATTACAAGACAACGGAGTTGAACATTAGTAATCGTAAACTTAAAATTGGGGTGGCGCTGTTCAACGACGTTTATAAAAAATATATAAAAAAAATGGCTATTGATTGCCATAAACGATGAGAAGCATGTTGCAATGCGCAAGGTTATATCATATACACGTAGCGGGTCCTCTTTTCTTGTCCTTTTGTTCTACATTTACTACATTGTCTTTAGTCGGAAACCCTTTTTCGGCTTCATCATCCCACATAAAAAGGCTAATTATACGAGGGTTGCTATTTATATTTCTGGCCTTGGCAACAGTAAGTGTTGCTAGGCGACCGCAGATGATTTTAATCGAAAGTTTGATATTTTTAAACATAAATTCAGCAGACGATTTACCATTATAGCTTCATTTGTGTCGTTGACAGTAAATTGAAAAGTTCTTCTCTTTCAAAAAATGGAATTGAATCGTGAACATTTTCGTGCCATTATTTTTCATAACTTTCGACGTGGATTGTCAAGACAAGAGTGCTTCGATGAACTTAATTCTCTATTCAGCGATAAAGCGCCATCCTACAGCACTGTAAAAAATTAGTATAACGAATTTAATCGTGGTCGATGTTCGATCCAGGACGAATCCCGTGCAGGTCGTCCAAAATCCGTTGTTGTGTCAGAAAAGATCGATGCTGTGCGTGAACTGATAAAGCTAGATCGTCATGTGGCATACCGTGAGATTGAGGCGTCTTTGGACATTAGTATGACTAGCATCAATAAAATATTGCATGAACATTTGAGCGTAAAAAAAGTTTGTTCGCATTGGATCCCGCATAATCTGACAAACGATCAAAAAAAGGCTCGTGTCGATTGGTGCAAGGAAATGTTGGAAAAATACGTTCAAGGTACATCAAAGGCTGTGTATAACATCTACACAGGTGACGAATCATGGATCTATGCACATGAGCCGGAAACAAAACAGCAATCAACTGTATGGGTCTTCCAAGACGAGGCAAAACCAACAAAAGTTGTTCGAGGAAGAAGCGCATCGAAACAAATGATTGCCTGTTTCTTCGGCATTAACGGTCATGTGGCAACAGTGGCGTTAGAGCAACGCAGGACGGTCAATTCTGAATGGTACACGACCATTTGTTTGCCAGAAGTCATCGGAGAAATTCGAAAAAAGCAGAAGAACAGGCGAATCATTCTTCATCATGAGATTGCGAGCTCTCACACATCGACTCAAACAAAGGCATTTCTGACGGAGCGAAAGATCGAACTGATGGGTCATCCGCCGTACAGCCCTGATTTGGCACCCAATGACTTCTTCTTATTCCCACACATCAAAAATAAATTACGTGGACAACGATTTTCGACCCCCGAAGAAGCGGTTGATGCATTGAAAACGCATGTTCTGGAGTTACCTCAATCGGACTGGAAAAAGTGGTTTGAAAATTGGTTCAAACGCATGCAAAAGTGTATTGATCATCATGGAGAATATTTTGAAAAACAATAAAGCCTATTTCGATCCTACATGTTTGTTTTTTCATTATTAGGCCAGAAATATAAATAGCAACCCTCGTATATAGAACAAACGTGCCATTTATTCTGTTCAATTGGTTAAACGCACAAAACTGAAGTGGGAATTAGTATTTCTATCATTATAATAGCTATGCCAATATATTTTTCATTGTCTATAGTAGCTATAATAGCTATGCCATATATTTTTCGGGTTTGTCATTTCCCACAGTTATCTTTTGTAAGATAGGTGGGAAGGAATCTTCCCAAAATGCGCAAAATCTTAAAACCAAAATACCATCTGAAATCAACTAGTTTTTAATGAATATATTTCTTAGCACATTGAGTCTGCATATTTAAAATTAATATTTCAAATGCATGTAATGCTTACACTAAGCAGATTGTTTATAAAATATCGTCAAGTTTTTGAATCAGAATACATGGTGTTTAAAATTAATGGAGCTTTCAGATTTGGATGGATATCTCTAGAATTGCTGGAGAGATAGTAATTAAAATTGGTATTAACATCGTAGGTTAGTGTAATACTATTGAATAATTTAATAGTCATAATACACACGCTTATGATCATGACTAACATTCAGTAGAGTTCAAAAAAATGAAACAGTGGTTACAAATTCAAACAAAAATATAAAGAGAGTTTAAATCAAAGATATATTCCCTTTTAACATACACACTGACTCAGTGATTTCATGCTGGAAACAGGACAGTTAAGAAGTTCGATACTCTCTTCATACTCTCGGCGTTCCGATTTCCCGTCCCACTGCGTCCCAGCTCTATACAGGTCTGGAGATCTGACTGGCCAAACTGTGCGACGAATATCAACTCTTTTAGGAAAATCATCTTTCAGATGTGTTCACGCGTTGTCCTATATTACAATATAATCAGAGTCTACTACGTCCACGAAAATGCTATAATAGGGATCTAAGTCCTTAAACCAGGCAAAATGGTTTCAAAAACAAGGAGGGGAGTGTTGTCATTCGCCCTGTTACCTACTCAGACCACCCTGTTACCTAATCAGACCATTAAAACTCCACTGCCCTATGTTTAATTTGACGAATGTTGGATGGCAGATAGCGTTGTCCTAGTTCCCTCCAATTGAAAATACGAGTTACTTGAACCAGCGATCAAGCTTTATGAAACAGTTCTTGAAAAATAAAAACTTAAAATTGCGTCTTTTTTTAAATGTAATTACTCAGAAACTACCTATTTAACTATGCTCATTCAAATTTCGTATTTTGTCAATTTCAATTATATAATTTAAAATGATGTACTATTTATTTATACCTTTCAATCCAAATAATTTTTGACTCTAATCATTAAAAATTATTTTTAATTGAAACTTTTCACGAGAAAAAATTTCTGCGACATGGCAAAATAAGGAAAAAATCAAATTAATAGTTTAACCGCTCTTCTGGCTAAACTATTGGGACCATATTTTATTGATTCTGGCTATCCCCCAATATTTTGAGATTTAAAATTTAAATCCAACGTAAGTTTATTCACAAAGAGTTCGTTAATATGGCTAATTTTGTGACATAAAAATGATGTTTGGAGCTTATTAATTTCTATGCTCAAGGCCAATTTATCAAGCTATTAAGAGTGGCATTTATTAACTTGAAAATTTTGACCATTAGAGCAAAAGTTATTCAGGCTGAATTTTTGGGGGCTTATTTGCAGCCTCATTATACTATACAAAGATATAATAATTGATGACTCCTTTGTATATATATATATATATATATATATATATATATATATATATATATATATATATATATATATATATATATATATATATATATATATGGGTGATTCTCACGAAACATGACAATTCACTGTCCCTTGCTCCAAGATCTAATACTATAATACTAAAAGAACTTTTTTAAAGAAAAATTAATAAATAGCATTGCTGTATGCATTTTAAAATGACTTTGCACTAGCATTGACTGTTTTGTATACTTAAAAAATTATATTGAATATCAAAATGTCATTTTCCTGGTATGTCCCAAACAATATTTCTAATAATAACTAGCTTCAAAACTTCCCATACATTTTTCAAAATCTATTTTTTTTTATCTTATCCTTTGTAAGCATTTCTAGAATATACGCAGAGGGTATTGTTTACTAAAACTTCGTTCAAAATAATTTTTTCTGTCAATAATTTGTTTGTCCCATGAAAATCTGTCATTTTCCTGGCTATTTTTATTTAGTGATTTATAACCAAAATAGATAGCGCCAGGAATCAATATCTTATGTTAATAGATTGATCAGATACCCTCCTATCTGAACATGTCTTGTTGCATGAATAAAGAACCAATTTTCTGGCTCGAAATCTATTTCAAAAATTTTTTCAAGGTGAGTAGGTTTTTATGCTGTCATTTTCCTGGCTTCGTGAAATCATTAACAAACATTACATAGATTTATCTCAGTTATTTTAAGAAATACTGTTGTTTTCTGCGGAATAAAAACGTCTTCGGCCAAAATATTAAATTAAAGTTACATACTATAAAATGGCGAATTTGTCATTTTCCTGGCTTATGAATGCCAGGACATTGAAGTGTTACCAGAAATTCTTTTTAACTGCTAATACTGTAAAGAGAGAAAGCAAATATTAACCTAATACCAAGTTTATGTATGATTGTAATATGCTTGGATGTAATCAATGTTATTTATTTATTCAATGATTGATTATCATACACAATTTTATTCTGTGCGTATCAGCAACAAAAATTTTTTTGCTTCTTTCTACAGTGGATAAAAAGAATTAATTTAAGCAATTTATGGTCCATCTAACATAAAGGCTTAAGTTGAGTTACTTATTATTAGCTTAAAACGACTGTTTTTTAAACTTCTAAGGTAATATGTCATTTTCTTGGCATTCAAGATTTGGTGAATTTCTATTTTATTTTTTTTTCTCGCGAAAATGTCAATAAACTACACTGCTGTCTATAAGATATTAGGGATTGCTTTTGTATACTTCCTTAGCTATGCATAAGTGTAGCTAAAGAAGTATACAAAAAAATTTTCAGATTATTTTGAAGACTTCAAATTTGAAGAAATTTTTTGGTCCGAATTGTCATGTTTCGTGAGAATCCCCCATATTATATATATGGGTCATTCTCACGAAAACTGTCATTTTTCAGTTCATAAAATCCCAAAAAAGTAAAGTGAATAAAAAGCTCTGAAACTTTCTATATTAATAGAAATATGTAATGGCATTATAAAGAAAGTATATATCCTATAAATTATACTTAATATTTAAATTAATTAATTTTTTAAATAATTAATTTATAATTATTAATTTATAATAATTAATAATTAATTAATTAATTTAATAAATAAATTAATTAGTTTAATAAATCAATTTATTAATTTATTAATTTATTTTTCAAATTAATTAATAAGTAAATTAATTATTTTCACTATTTAAAAAGTGAGGGACTGACACTAATAGTGAGGGAATGATATTTTATTTTAATACATGTTTTTATCTAAGTTACATCTACCTAAAGTTTGAAAATGATAACATACTAAGTATATCTAATATTTATTATAATTTAGTCTTATATATTTAATAGTTTTTACAGGTTTGGGAAATAAAATTGGCTGGCACGATTGAACAAAAAAAAATTTAATAATATACTCATCTTGAATCATTCCCTCACTTCAGCGTCATTCCCTCACTTTATACACTAGTGAGGGAATGACGAATTCAATAAAATTTAGAAATAACAGTTAGGCTTTATTAATTTCTGAAGTCAATCACATACAATTATATTCATACAAGAAAGCAACATATAATTATCCACTTTCTCGATGAAGTTGTATTTTATTTTACTCTAAAAAACGACATGAGGGAATGACAAATGTAAAAAATTTTACCTGGTTTGATTCATTCAAATTTATTCCACAGCAAAGCTTCTTTAAGTTGAAGATGGAAACATACTGCAATTTTGTTCTATGATGCCACTTGTTAACTTCTGAAGTTTTTATTAAAATATTTTTATTCTAAGATGATTGCAGGTGATAAGAACATTGTTGTGAGGGAATGACGCGAAACACTGGGGACAAAGTTTAAAATAGTGCTGTGTTAATATTTTAATCAGAAATTAAATTTAAAATTTATTTTCTGAATTCTATATTTCAATATTCTCAAATAAAAAACAAAAATTTGTAAAAAAAAAAATTTTATTTCAGAAACAATTTTTTTCTTTTTTTAAAGTAGCAGTGGGGACAAGTGAGGGAATGACATATTGGCATATTTTTATTACCTAAAATTAATAAAAAATAAAAATTGATAATTTTATTTTTATTCTTTTGTTAGCTTGCATTCTGAAGGACACTTTCCTTGAAATTTTTTTTTTCGTAAGTTGTAAAACAAACATAAAATATACTGGGGACATGAAAATGACTGTTTTTGTGAGAATGACCCATATATATATATATATATATATATATATATATATATATATATATATATATATATATATATATATATATATATATATATATATATACAGAGAGAGAGAGAGCTATATTAGCAGTAGCTCGTTAAATAAATCAGGAAACCAAATTATTTTAATAATTAGAAATAACTTAATTAATACTTAGAAATAACTTTGCGATTCGCAAAAAAGTTGACAACAATTAAATGCATGCCATAAACGCTTGGTTTATTAACTTTACCTTTCTTTATTTCAAAGTTTTACTTTACTCATGCGAAACAGTTTGATCTCTTTTGATAGTGCGAATAAGTTACGATTGATTCTTAAGAAACTGGGACTTGGTCTGAATACACACAAATTAAGAAGTAATTATTTGATTTACTTCATAGAATAACATGCCGTTTTGAAATGAACTGTTGACTTAGGTGAATGATTTGAGATAATTTTTGCGTATGATAATATTTTCATTGGATAGATGAACTTCTTTTTCTTATGATTATTTTGAATATTTTCTAACTCAATTTAACTTCTCCTTGAAAGCTACTTATAATAATTCTTGAAGTATATGCTGGCTTTAAAGTTTTTACTCAAATATGCAACTTAGCTAAACTGAATTTTTCCCCATGCTAAAAATAACATTATACATTGAAATCAACTATATCTCTGTAAATACTACATTGTTTTCCCCTTTATATGCTATAAACTGTAAATTATAAACCATATAATTTTTTATACGTGCTTACAGCCAAAAATGTGTTTTCAAATCGATAAAGTGGTGTTTAGATTTTTTTCATTTATTCTTTAAATTTTCACTTGGCTATTACTAATTTAATTAATTGACAACAATCCCTTTTAAAAATTGAAAAACTTCAGTTTTCCTTAATTACCTTATTTGAAATCGATTTCTTTCGAAAACAATAAGTAAACACAATGAGTTTTATTAAATGCGTTAAATTAAGGCGTTTCGCAGTACGTTAGGGTTTTAATAGGAACTCAATAAAATAATAAAATGGTGCAAATTATCTTTTGGAAGGAAACAAGATTTTTTTAATCAGCATGCCACCCCATTACATGACTTAAAAACAAGTTTCTTACTTTAAAGACGAATAAATAGCTATAATTTGAACTAGAATTACTCAATTTCGATTATTTTCGCGATTTTCTTCAATGGTCAAGATGGTCAATGGGCAATGGCCAATGGTCAACATAATTCAGGTTATTAATGGTTGCAACGTTCAGAATTCTAGTCAGAAAAGCATTAATCGAAATAATACAACCCGGAAAGTTGCATGCGCTAGTTAAAAACTGTGCTTTAAAGAAAAAAGATCATTAAAAAACTCGATACGTAGATCTGCAAACTCAAAAATAACTAAGTTAACTGATTCTGAAATGCATATTGAATAGAAGTTAAATTTTCTATGTTAGAGAATCCACTCATTAAACCATACATTTACAGATAAGGAAGAAAAAATCATTTAATCCCTCCAAAAACATAAGCCCACAGAATGTAATTAATAATTTCAACAATAAAAACTTTTTTCACTGAAGTACATTAAATTAGGAAATTTAGAATTAATATAGAATAATTTTGAAGTTTAATTTATGGGAAACAATTCATATGAAGAACTTATATTAAGGAAATTGTTCAAATTTGGAAATTTGGAATTAATATAGAATAATTTTGAAGTTTAATTTTATGGGAAATAATTCATATGAGGAATTTATAATAAGGAAATTATTCAAATTGGGAAATTTAGAATAAATATAGAATAATTTTGAAGTTTAATTTTATGGGAAATAACTCATATGAGGAATTTATATTAAGGAAATTATTCAAATTAGGAAATTCAGAATTAATATAGAATAATTTTGAAATTTAATTTTGTGGAAAATAATTCATATGAGGCTTAGAAACTAAAATGGTCAAAGAAAAGCTATCTGAGATATATCATCTTTCCTTTTTTTAATTCTTTTTTGTAGGTATGCGAAGACGGTGTTGGTTCACAGGAGCAATGGTGTGCGCTTTGTTTGCTCAAGCTATGTCTTCTCTTCTATTCGAGAATAAACATAAGAGGCTGTTGTCTTCGATGAACGAGGAAGACGAGGGATTAGCTAACTCATACCCCACATCAGTTTCTTATTCAGTGTTTCTGAGTGCTCTCAGTGGTTTACAAAGAACTACTCAAAGGAAGAGGACGGGTTAGTCTGATTTTATGGTAAAATAAAAGGTGGTATAGAACTATTATAATATAAGAAATGCATGTTTGAAAAGTTTATGTATTGTACAATTACTTAACAAATAAGGATTCTTCCCAAGAGCTTTAAACTTAAAAATTTCAAATAAAATGTAGTTACATTTCATTTATTATTTATTTAGAATCAAAACTTGTAACAATGTAAATACACCCTTATCAACTTTCCTTCCATATTGATATTTTAGATATTTTCGTTTATAGCGCTGAAACTCAAAGAGGGCATTTTCTTGCTAAACAGTTTTATTCAAAATCTTTCTGCCTGTAGTTTTGAATCCATAGTTAGAAATTTTCATTAGGGTTATATATTTTTTCTTTTTTTCGTCTAAATATCCCTTTTTGGGTGTTAAGTTCATCAGTTTTCTTATTAAGATTTTTCTTAAACCATTTTCTTTTCTTTCATTCTTTCTATGTGACTCACCCACCCCAAGCGTCTCAATTTCATGAATTAAATATAGTTTTATTTGTTGTCTTCACTCTTCCACAGCGTATTGCTTATATGAATTGGCTCAACATTTCTTCTTACATTTGGTACAAAAATTCGTTTGACGCAGTTTGGGTCTATTCTCCCAAGATTTAGGTGTTGGTAAGCTAAACCAAAATCCCATTGAAATTATGAACTGTCTACCAATAAGTATTTCACACGTGTGATTGAAAAGAAAAACAAACTTTATTCATAATCAATAGTTGATAGAGCCTCCACGAGAGGCAATTACAGCGTGAACCCTCCTGGGCATACTTTCCACAAGTCCTTGTGTCACGGCTAGTGATATTTTCTTCCACTCGGCTTGGAGAAGACATGTAAGTTCCTTCACCGGTTTTTACGGATTGTCCACCCCTTAATTCGGTGATCCAACTCGTCCCAGAGGTTCTCGATAGGGTTCAGGTCTGGGGTCTGGGCAGGCCAATCCATTCGATTAACCCCATTGGCACCACACCAAACCTTGGTGATCCTCGCAACATGACAGCTGACATTGTCGTCCTGGAAGTATCAGGGGTCCACCCCGTAAAACTGCCACAGCGTAGGAAGCGCATTGTCATCCAAAATAGTGCAGTAGGCATCTTGCATGGGACTAATGCCGATGTTGTTCCCTACACGATGTATACCGGCGGAGGGCGTGAAGTATCTCAGGATAGCAGATATAGTCATTTGCACAGGTGTCCAAATACTTATTAGTGGATAGTGTATCCAGGTGACAAATTACCATTCAAGCAAATGGAATATTGTAGGACCAGAGAATCAATATATTTGAACGTAGAGTTCAAAGGATCAAAAGCCAGGATCAACAAACTCAGGGCAAACTTAAACTGTATAAAACATCTGGGCACTTGAGGCTGCTTGCGGGCATTTTCCCATTCATCTTTAGTTTGATCTTTGTGGTGCTTCGATGAGGTTGTGGAATGCAAATGAAGTAAAGGAGTATTCATGTGGTTCATTGAGGTTCTGACTGTGTAATTATATGCAGTAGGGTGATAAGACTATATAAACTCAGGAGTCACGGTGAAGGAAAAATAACTGAAAAGGGATTTACCGTGGGATTTATTCCTCTGAGTAGACGAATCAAAGAGAAGTGACCCAAAATTTGCAAACTATAGGGGAGAGTGGGGTCAATTGTAACAGGGTACGATTGTAACAGAGCAAAAATTTCGAGTGTCGGGTTCTAGATTTGGTTCCTAGGTGGCGCACAAGGTGTATTTAATAAATCTACATGTACACCCCTACTGGCAACCATTTTTATGTACTTTTGAAAAAGTTACATCACAGCAGATATTTTCACGCTACATAAGTACTTTTTTTGGTATTATAATATTATATTGTAACAAAGTAATTTTGTTTGAACAAATAAAAATTATTAACCGAATATGTAAGTGCACACCTTAGTTAACATTTCCAAAAAAAAATATTAGTTTTGTTAATTAACTAGCATTGTTTTTAACAAATGAAGCTGAAATGGCGTCTTGGGGACGATTGTAACAATAAGTAATGGGACGATTGTAACAGCTGAAAATAAATAATCTTATGTTTACAAACCATTACTTAACTCTTTAAGAACCACCAATAGTTTCCTATATCATTTATATTATGTTGAATGTACATTATTTTATTTGTCACCTTTCACAGCATAAATTAAAATTTTTAACCCCTTAAAGTTAAAAGTTTAACCCTTTAGGTCCCTGCTCATTATTATTTTTACTCCTAAAATATCACTACTATTTTTATCAATTAAAAAATATATCACAACTATGATAATATGTATAATTAACTATGTTTTAGTTGAATTTATGAACTGTTACAATTGACCCCGTAAGTGGGGACAATTGTAACAAGTGCACGACTGTCAAAAATTGTTAATAACTAATATAATAACATTTAAAATAAGGTATTTTTTTTTCTAATAGAGGATAGTCTACTTTACTCGTTTGTCAATTAATATTAATAATATATTGGATTTTTTGTTAGTTAAAAATAGTTAAGTAAAAAATGTTACAATTGACCCCACTCTCCCCTACTCATAATTTTCAACAAACTGTTCAAATGGGTTGTTATTGCAAGATTAGTTGATGATAATTAAATTAAAACCATTTTATTTGGAATTTAAATTTTAAGTTCTTCTATGGAACTTACAGTACTTAGCACCATAAAGTTATTGCAGGCTTATTTAATTAATCAATATTAAGTTAAGTTATTATTAAGTTAATCGAGGTATATTCATAAAGATACATGTTAGAATTAAAGTGTTTCGCTTAAAACCCTGTCCAATCTATTTCCTAAAATTGTATTAGAAAGTAAAAAACAAACAAATCCATCAAAGTTTGAAATTTGGAGAAGTTAATTTGTGTTTTTGAAGGAATCAGAGATTCATGCTTGTTTGAAAGTTCTTTTATCGTCAAAAATACTCTAAACTTTTACGTGATTAAATATCATTTGGAATTTTATTCTTTTGACAAAACCAAGTAGTTTGGGTAAGGTTTGATAAAAAAAAAATTCACTAAACCATTAGGCTTTCTGGTTGAACTGCAGGTATGTCTTTTCAGTAAAAAAATAAATAAATAAAAATTATTACACAAATAGATTTTAAAATGCTTATTTAATATTTCTTTTTTAATATTTAGATTATATTTTTAAATCTCTAAAAAGTTAAAAAATGAACTAGCCGGAATTGAAAAAATTAATTTAAAAAATGTGGAGTGTATTGGTTTCAAAAATAAACGTTTCAATTAAATCGTATCTAAAAAATTAGGCTTAATAATTAATTTTTTGTTAACATAAAAAAATACTGTGATTTATTTTTTTATTATTTCAGACGTTTTTGTTTTACATAATATGTAAAATAATTAATAAATTTTTTTTGTTAAACTGTTTGGACTATGATACAAATCTCTGAAAACATTAAAAAACGCTAACAAACTCCCTCCAATTTTTCCACCATTTCACTTAAAAATTAAATAGCATACATAATATGCATTTTAACAGTATGTGTTTTAGTAGCCATACGAATTTTTTTCTAAGTAATTTAACAAAATGGTCGCATAGTTAATGAAAATGTCTAAAAAAACAGACTATTATATTAATATTTTTTAAAAAAGATATTCTTTGTGAAACGGTGATAGAATTATTTTTATACTGTTAAATTTAAAAACAAAATAGCTGATAAGTGGAAGAAGTCATTTCGTGAATATAAAGTTAATCAAACGCCTTTTCTATGTGCGTAAAGGCAAAAATTCATTTTTAAAATATCACAATGGATCTCCTTTATTAATTTTTTTTAATGAAGAGCAGCCCGAAATACAATTTTGTAGTATGGAATGTCTTTAATTCTGATTAAATGTTCATTCAAAGCTCATATGCTTCTGATAAGTTGTAAAAATTCTTTTTAACTGGATTATTGTATCTTCATACAGAACATTCATTTTAGTTTTTTAAAATTTACGCATATCAGTTTTCTTAACGGAGATGAATAAGTATTTAAAAACTTAATAGACATAATTTTGCCTTTGTTTATAAAAAAACTGAGTAAAATTATTATTTTTAAATTATTCTTCAGCCTTAAATAATCCCAAGAAACTGAAGCTGTAAGCAGAATTAAAATCATCATTTGCTTCAGAAGTAAACAGTCATGAAATTATAGTTTACATGTTTCAAGCTCATAAGAAATATGTGACAATTTTCAATACTTGCTTGATGCGAAAGTAAAGAAACAAAAATGATTTAAAATTAAAAAAAAAATAAAGCTGCCATCGAAAATTGGAAGCATATAGGTAAGAAACAAAACTAGAAAAACCCCAGAAGGCGAGAGAGAAAAAAAATCAAAAAAAGAGGAAGGAAAATCGCAGTGGCTGAGAGGCGTTATGGAGAAAAGGGGAGGAACTATTGTCATTAAGAGAATCGGCTAATGAGAAAGCTGATATCCTGGCCAAGGAGGTCCAAGAGAACTCCCAACTTTCCAACCCTAACTGCTGCTGATGCGATAGCCAGCCGCAGACTACTTTCTGCTACCTCTCAGAAGCACTCCATCCCTGCCCTAAACTGTGATCGAGCCATTTCCACAACCATAGCTAGATTGAGGACTAAACACTTCAAGGGAATGAAAATATCTCCCGATGGTTATCGTAGCTACAGAAGTTATCCTCACTGCATCGACACCGAACTCTCTCTCGACCATGTCTTTGATTGCCCAGCCATATTGGCGAAGCTCTTCAGGATCCATCTGGATCCCCGCAGCAACTCCTCTATTCCATAGAGATTATTGATGTGGCCAAAGCTGTTTTAGATACTTTTGGACAAATTTAATTTTCCTTGCACTACTGGACATGACAACAACAACAAGAGAATCAGCAAGAAAATGAATAAAACTAGATTCCATGGCATCAAGATGAGCTGATGTAACTGTGAAATAGTTATAGCACTGTTGAAATTGAATGTATGTCCAAGATTACAACAATACGAAGCAATTGATGATTTCTCGAATTCTTAATAACAAACATATCTATCATGTTGTCAAGAATTCAAGGCATCTTCAATTGCTGCACATTTTTGGAATCTTAAATTCAATTACGATAATGCTAAAATTATTTTCATATTAGTTGCATCAGCTCATCCTGATGCACAGGAATCTTGTTCTTGGCATCACTATGATTTTTTTTGTTGTTTTTCATCTTTTTCTCTCTCTCCGCTTTAGTTATTTTCTAGCTTTATTTTTCCATTTTTTGTTGGCAACATTGCGTTTTTTATTTTAAATTATTTTTGTTTTTTTACTTTCGCGTCTGGCAGGTCGTGAAAATGGGTGCCTATTTTTGAAGAGCTTGAAATATGTCCACTTGTTATTTCATATTTGTTTAGTTCTGAAGCGAATGAAGTTTTCAATCACGTAGCTTTATATCTTATTCATCAACAATGGGTATAATGAGAATAATTAATATTCTATTGAGAAAAAGAATTGCTGCCTTATTTTAAATTAACTGTCAGCCGAAGGTGCAGTAGAAAATTATACTTTCATCTCAAAATTCAAATTTGAAGTGTTTGTTAGTAACCAGAGAGAGAGCGAATTCATATCAAAAGTGAAAATACTCGCTCGCCATTCATTTTACGGATTATTCAGTTATTATTAACACGTTGAGCACCGCGTCAGCCATCGGTGGCTGACACTGGACTTTCCATTTTGGCCGCGTCAACCACCGGTGGCTGACACTGAAATTACATTTAGGCAGCGTCAACCACCGGTGGCTGACATTGAAAGTACATTTAGGCAGCGTCAACCACCGGTGGCTGACACTGAAATAACATTTTGGCTGCGTCTGTCACCGATTGCTGACACTGGCCTTTCACATAGGCCGCGAAAAACAGCTGGCTGACAGCGTATAACATGATATAGAACTATAAAATTTACAATCTCTTATGGAATTGCAGAAAATTTATTCAAAATTTACTTAATTATTGTGATTCTTGGTTTAATGAACTCAATTTAGCAGATTTTTATCCACCACTATTTTTAAAGAATTCGTAGGCACGTATAATTCACCACTTTTTTCAGATACGTCATGCTAAACCCTTTATAAACTAGCAAAATCTGTCTATATTTGCAAATTTAGTTTGTAGTTATTTACCATGTGGCCAGACGAGCAAGCCATGTAAAATTAACGTGGCATTCAACGTGTTAGAAATCGAATATCAAACTAAAGAAGTGGTAGTTAGGTGATTTTAATTTTTTTTTCGGCAATGGATAAAACTTAACGAATGGTAAACAATAACTTTTGAAAGAATTCATATGTAAATTTATTGCAAATCAAGGAAATACTAACTATTTATTGAATTTGATTTCCGATCAAATGTTACTGCTCAGAAAAATATTTTGGTGAATAGATTTATAAAGAAGAGTATTAGATAAAATAAAACTTTACATTTATTAAATAAAAAATACGGTATGCCTATTTTAGTGCGACACTCATACTCACCCGTAAAGTTGGAAAAGTGGGTCGAATCTACAACATGGTGGCATATAAGGTTTGAGCAAAATAATGGAAACTCTTCTACTAACACTTTTGATCTTTCTCAGAAAATACTTAGAATTATTTAAGTTTAGAAATGTTTAGGTTACTCGATTTCTCTTACTTCTCAATGAAATTTAAAGCTTTTAAAGGTTTGAGGGAACAACAATAAACTATTAGCGAAAAGTAGTGTTTTTGAATAACCAATGCCAAAAAATGTAGCAATAAATAAGTAACTTGTAACAATTATTTTGGTTATTATATGCGATAATAGTGTTTTTGAATACCCTATGCAGGGAAAATGTAGCAAAAAATAAGTAACTTGTTACAATTATTTTGGTTATTATATGCGATAATAGTGTTTTTGAATACCTTATGCCAAAAAATGTAGCAATAAATAAGTAACTTGTAACAATTATTTTGATTATTATATGCGATAATAGTGTTTTTGAATACCCTATGCTAAAACATGTAGTAAAAAATAAGTAACTTGTAACAATTATTTTGATTATTATATGCGATAATAGTGTTTTTGAATACCCTATGCTAAAACATGTAGCAATAAATAAGTAACTTGTAGCAATTATTTTGGTTATTATATGCGATAATAGTGTTTTTGAATACCCTATGCTAAAACATGTAGTAAAAAATAAGTAACTTGTAACAATTATTTTGATTATTATATGCGATAATAGTGTTTTTGAATACCCTATGCTAAAAAATGTAGCAATAAATAAGTAACTTGTAATAATTATTTTGGTTATTATATGCGATAATTGCACCAACTTTCGTAAACCTAGCTTAAATATTTATGAAGACATCGGCTTTTTTTATAAAAAACTTATGTCTTAAAAATTTAAAACGTTTCAAGCAATTTTCTAAGTAGCTTTCATACTTTTTAAAAGAAAGCTCAAAATGATAAGGGTTCTTCACGAACTTCATTTTGTGCTATTTAACAAGATTTATTTAAAATGACATCGGTGTTGAAGGGGATCACTCCCATAAAAGTACCTTTTATTTTGCTAGTATTCTTTCCTTATACAATCGTGTTTCTGTGCATGAATGTTTATTGTAAGGAATTATCATTTGTTATTTAATTTCGTGTTATGATACAAAAAAATATTTGTAGAAAATCCTTTATCATTTGGAGTTTCTTTTGAATCAATTTGAAACGTTTCAAATTTTTAAGATATTCAAATCTGATTTTTCTTATTAGTTGCCAAATACGATTTTCTGCAAAATTATGAAAAAAATATGCTCAAATTTTCTCACGCATGGGTAGTATAAAAGAACTACCTTTATTATTCAGATCTTGCAGAGTTTGAAACTAAATTTTCTCAAATTTTAAAGAAATAATTTTGTAGTTAATGTTTCAAAAACTTTTATTCAATTTCATTTAATATTTTTAAAGTTATATATATACAAAATGAAAGACAAAAAAAATTGATTTTTTATTAAACATAGTCTACCTTCATAAATATTTAAGTTAGGCTTACGAAATGTTGTGCAATTATTGCATATAATAACCAAAATAATTGTTACAAGTTACAAATTCTTTATGACATTTTTTGGCATAGGGTGTCAAAAAGCACTATTTATTGTCGGTCCAATGATTCTCTAAGAAATTCTTAAGAAATATGAAAAAGTGAATTAGTATAGAATTCTTTCCATTATTTTGTCCACCCCTTGAATCTTGGACCATCATATATTGTACCACAGACTACTAAATCGTACACTTTGAATAACACTTTTGAGATTGTTTTCTTCAACATTTGCTAGTTGATGAAATTTCATCATTCATGCAATTAAAATTTATTTTTATTGACACTTTTAACTAGTTTGCCCAAGCTAAAATAAATCAAATTAATCATAAATATAATATTAAATAATATTTTATTAACATATGCCTAAAACGTATAAATTTACTAAGAGCATTCAAATGTTTACGTGTTGCTAGTGACTAAGACCATAGGAAAGCTATTTTAACTAAGGATCAATCAGAAGCACTATTTGCACATATCTTAGACTGGTCCAAGGTATAACAAGTATACATTTTTTACAAAAAGCTTTAGAAAAATAAGTAATTTTTTAATTAAAAATACGGTATTTTGCTTTAAGGAGAATGATATTTCGCTAATTATCTACTTTAGTTCCAACTGAGTTTTATTTTCCGATAAATTTGATTAAAAAAATTTGTTCACCAGCTGGAAAAGTTTTAAAAAAAAATAGCACATGCCTGGAAAGTTTTAAATGGTCACCAACACTGAAAATAGTTCCTGTAACAGGCTTAAAACTGTAACAGGTGCAATTACAGGTATCAATCATTAATTGTATCTGTTTTCTTTCCTCAAGTTAGTGCAAATATTTTCACTGATCCGAGTTGCATACGGCCCTAGGTTCAACACACTTCTCTATACTTAATATCATTTACAGTCTACATGCCAAATTAAAAGAAGAAGACTGCCCAAATAGCTTGTGAAATGATAAGTACGCTTTTAGAGAATATCTAAAGAGAATTAAAAATAAAATAGTGTTTTAAACGATGTTCCACTTTTGGAACAATGGTGTTTGGCAGGAGCTTGCTGTCTTAGATTCAACACTAGGATAGGGCTATAAATCGATATATCGCGACATATCGATTTAACGCCTGTATCGGCAGGCCGAAACAGTGGCTTTCGTTCCAGGCAATGCATCAGAAATCTAATTTAAGCCGTCGAGTAAAGAAGACGAACGATTTAGCGATATACGATATAGCGATACAAGACACGCAAGGATCTCTTACGTTCCGATGCCAACTCGCACTGGGGAAGACGATGTACGTATCGTTATATTGAAACGGCCTTGATGGATGAGCGGTAGAATCAGAATCAGTTTTGAGAACATATATCGTGATCTCACATGTTCGTTTCCGCACCTCTTAGTTTTTTTCTTCTTTGTCGCGACTTCATATCGTATCTTGTAGATTATTTTCAGTGGGATTGACTTTGTGATCGCCGTCGTTACCGTGTTCTGAACGTATTCTGAAGAATACAGAGATGCCAACTGCTCCGGACACGCCAAAATAATTAAAAGAACGGTAGATAACTTCAAAGTAAATTTCGAAAATATTTGACTACATTTGCTTGCTTTTTAAAAGGAACAGCATGACACAAGTATTATGAAGTTCTGAATTATATAAGCCTACGAATTATTTTGAAATAGTGGTGGATAAAAATCTACTAAATTAAGTTTATTAAATCAAGAATCACAATTGATAAACTACCACTTTAAAATATATATTTGCTGTCCGGAGCAAGTTGGCATCTCTGAGAATATATAAAGAAGTGTTTCTTAATTAATTATGTAAATTTTTTTTTGAAACAAAACTTTCTTTTTCATTTTTAAATGTGAAAATTAATTTTGATATTATATGTTTAAGTATTATTTTACATTTTTGAATTTATTACAAACGGAAATCTAATTTAAGGTGCCCATAAAGAATTAAATTAAAAAGTAATTAAATTTGTTAGGCTACTTTTTACTTTATTTTAATTTATTAAAAACTTTTTGGATAAAATAATAATTTAATGGGTTTTTATAACTGATTTTAAATTTATAAATCTTTAGTTCTTTTCATTTTTATAAATAAAATTATAACAAAACTTATTTTTCCTCTTTTGGATTTGGACATTAGTCAATCAACTTTGTTTATTCAAAAAAATTAGTAATGTTTGCGATTGCGACTTCGTTTTTTAAAATCATTTAGCACTTCGTTTTATTAAAGAGTATAATCGTGTTTTTTTTTAATTTTCTTTCAATATTGTCAGTTGAATATATTATCGAATATCGTAATTCCTTTGTTTTTATTTTTAAGAAATTAAACCTTACTTTGTTTTTTCGTTCAGAATTCGGCAATTATTCAATTTAACTTTATTATTTATGTGAAACAATAATGATAAAAAATAGTGTTGCTTTAAAAGTGTTTTTTTTTTTTAATTTATTTAGCACTTTGTTTTAAGCATACAAATAATTTTTAACGAACTTATTTTTTAAATTTCTTTCTATATTGTTAGGTAAATATATTGATAAATTTAAATTTTATTTATTTTTTTATTATTTATTTTTAAACTAAGAAATCTTTCGTTATTTGCGCGATCCTCTTTAGAAAATATAACATTAATATCTTTATTAAGCAAAACATATACTACATCAAATTCATAAATTGATTTAAATCAATTTGAGTATGAAGTTTTGATAGAAATCCGACTCTCTGCGCCTTACAAGTAAATGAATTTCAAAAATACTATATCGCGATACATCGCTATATCGCGATGCAAAACTGGCGATGCATCACGATATAAAATTTCTTATATCGCCCAGTCCTATTCAACACTCTTCCCTATACTTAATATCCTAAATAGCTTACACACCTAATTTAAAAAGGATTACCCAAATAGCTTGTAAAATTATAAGTGCGTATTTAGTGAATGGAATAGAATAAAACAATAAAATAATGTTGTGTGTCTTTCGGTTTTTAAAATGTGTTTTTAACGACGTATTATTTTTGGGACACCGATGTGTGGCAGCAGTTTATTTTACCTATTTTCAAAGAAGAAAATAAATAAAAAAGGGATTTAAATAAGTAATAATACTTGATATACTACAATTATTGCTTTTTGTTAACATCGGTAGAAAAACAATTGCGTTTTTGGCCTTAAAAATATCCCTTATATTGATAACTAAAATAACATTATTTATTACCTACATGAATAATAATTTTAATGCAAGAACTTTTTACATTGAAAACACTTTTGATGGTATTTTTTCACGGAGACATTGTGCTGTAGAAACAAATAATGACCATCCGATAGCACACATTTATTATTAATACACATTTTGAATTACTGCAAAAAACATGACGATAAAAAATACGCTCTTGTTTTCGCAAGAAACTAATTGTATATGGTCTTCTAAACTTCTAATGAGAAGTTTTTTTTGTCTTTTTACGTAATTTGCTGCATAAAATCTAGCTTACAACAACAGCCCTAGTATAGCAGTATTAGACATTTCTTCGACACGTCTAATACTGCTATACTAGGGCTGTTGTATTAGCAACAAACAGAAAAGTACAAAACAAAAAAGTACAAAAATTTTCTTTAACTCAGCGGTAAAACTTCGGAAATAATATTAATCATCTATTCTGCATCGTAACAAACGCATGCAAATAATGCATGTAATGTTAAATTTTAGATCTATTACAGTCAACTTAAAAGAAAGATAACACCCATGAAGGCAACAATCTCACAAGATAGAATTTTTAATGTATTGTCAAAGTTTTGATGTAAGAAAGAAAATACTATCAGAATGAATCATACATTACTAGGTATTGCAAAAGTCCTTGTCAATATCACTTGTCAGCCACAAGAAAATTCATGTTCCTAACCTTCATGTTCAAAAGAAGTAAAATATATGATTTTTTTCTATTTCAACATCATTATTTTGCCTAAATAAGTGTCAGAATAACAAATAAATGAAATACAAACTATATAACTCAATGTGTTACATGAATTAAAAAAAAAAAACGAAAAAAAAAACAGAAATCTTGAAACGTCAATGTTCCAAAAATGGAACATTAGGTTTTGAACTAATATTTTAACTTTAAAATTTTAAAACATAATTTAAATTTATTATATTGCCCTTTTAAATATTTACAAGTATTATATTTTTCTTATAAAAATTGAATTTTCGGTTACTTAGATTACATGTGAGAGTAAAATTCACTAATTATATCAAGCTTCAGAAATTCATAAAAAAATAGAAAATAAATAAAGTATAAAACGGATACAAACTTAATTACGAAATAATTCATAATGGAAATTTTAAATACATGCAAAAAATGATGCTTAGTTATATTACTAAACTCTAACTAAACTAAATAATAAAAAAATATTTACTTTAGTTAGACTATAATTGCTCGTTAAATTTAAACTTTAAATCTATGTTCCATTCTTAGAACATAGGCGAGTGAACGGTTAACTTTAACAGTACAATAAGTCACGTTGGTTAGATAATGAAAATTAAAAGCGCAACAGAATCATAAAAATGATTAAAAAAATTAGCAGAAAATCTTCTACTTGAAGAAATCGAATGGTTAAAAAATTATTCTTTGTGATAAAGAAAAAAATTATCTAATGAATTCGAAACTAATTGTAAGCTGAATTTTCTAAAATAGAAATTAAGTACTGAATCTAGAAATTTATAAATTAAATATCTACAAATTCTCGCAATCAGGCCTGGCTAGGCTTAATGAAGGCAAACATTTTATTAATCGAACATTAATTAGTTTTTAAAATTCCAGGAATAAAAAATGAAAATTTGAAAAATTGAGAATAAAAGTTTAGATATTGAAGTCTAATTGAGACGATTAATAGAAGTTTAGATATTGAGGTCTAACTGAGACGATTAATAAAAGTTTAGATATTGAGGTCTAATTGAGACGCGACTTTAATTACGAAGTGCTTAGTACTTTTGTGACAAGTGCTTCGTTATCTTTTTTTAGTCACATTTCTGTCTTCTCAAACAGCAATGGGAATGGATCTGACTGACTACTTATGGAGTAAAGCCCATGAAAAAAATCGCGCTCTGGTGCTTCAAAGAATGTTGAAGAACGGGAAAAGGTAATATTTTCTTTATTTTTTTTCTACAAAAAGATCGATTTCTATCTTTACTAAAGTTTTAGTTTTGTTCATCCAAAATTTGACTCATTTGCAAGTACGCCAAATGTTAACAATCTAGTGAAGGTTTAAATTGCGTGGAAAAAAACTTTTTATGTACTTTGAGAAGATGTTTTCCTTTTCGTAGAAATCTACTCCAGAAGCATGGGAAGAATTTAGTTTTGAAAATGATCTCACATTTTAGTATGAGTTTTAGTTTTGAAGAGTTCTAATATTAAATATTTCTTAGTTATGCTTTTGAATAGATTTGTTTTACAGTTGCTTTAATACGATAAACTTGTATGAAAGAAATAATTTGCCATGGGTGCCATGGGGGAAAGAGGACAAAGAGGGTGGCAAAGGACGATAGATATATGTCGAGGGATGTTGTCCTCAATAATTAGGAATCTGAATAATTAGAATTAATTCAGACAAGAGTCGCGATGGCTCAGGGGATAGAGCGTTCGTCTTCCAATGAGGCGAACTGGGTTCGAATTCCGCATCTGGCTTGCACCGGCCACAGTGCTGACGTGAAATATCCTCAGTGGTAGGCGGATCATGGGTTAGAGTCCCCTTGCCGTCAGGCTAACCGTAGGGGTTTCTCGTGGTCTTCCTCTCCATGTAACGCAAATGCGAGTTAGCTCTATCAAAACGTCCTCAAGAAGGCAAAATTTCTCCCAATACTCGACCGAGGAGTTCCCTTGTCTTCTAGATTGGGTTCAAAATTACAAGGCAACGGAGTTGAACATTAGCAGTTGTAAACCCATAAAATTGGGTGGCTGCTCAACGACGGTTATAAAATAAAATAATTCAGACAAAAAACTAATATCGACTTTAATTTAGACAAGTTAAATTCGAAAAGAAAATAATCCTTTTGCAGATTTTTAGCACCAGGAAGAAATTGTTTTTCAAATATGAAATTTTTAGAACTAGTGTAACTGTATAGAATAATTTCCTTTCCCTCAAAAACTGAACGTTTGGGAAAAGTATAGTTTTCCAAAACATGTTTTTTAATAACAAAGTTGGTCGCATAAAGGGTAAAAAGGAAAAGAAATCAATCTAAAACGACCAATTATGAAAATTTCGATAATTCCTGTGTTAAATAACCTTAATTTAGCTTATATTAGTCAGTATCTATCCAACCAAGAGCTCGTAAGAGAGAAAGCCTTTCCACGGTTTACCATAAACGAGAAATCCGATCCTTCAGATCGAACTTCGTGACATTGTTTTTATTTTTTCTCACTGCGCAGTTTCGGAGTTCGGAAGTTATCACCCATAACGCAGTTTATGTTCAGTACTTCCGGTTGCTGAAGTGGTCAGTGCGGAGACCTTCTCTCTTCTGGGAGGTGCTGATCCAACTTGGAAACGAAAAGTTAGAAAAGACAACAAGAAATAAAAAAAAATCGTATCAGGTAACGTTTCCCTGATTTGTGCAATGATTTATTATTCAATGAGAAAAAAATGGTAAAAATATTTTTATGTAATAATTAAAAATAACTAAAAAAGTTAAATAAGCTTACTTAATTGATTTAAGAAAACTTTTGTAGCCTTTATGAATTTACTTCTATATATTTCGTAGTAAAAATCACATTTTTTACCATTATTTTAAGCTTGGAACTCAGGAGGGTAAACAATTAATGAACCTCAATTTTAGGTTCATCGAGCTCGAAAGGTTAGCATAGGCACTTAATTTTTTCCTTAGCCGAACTTTCGAAACTGGTAACTAAACCTAAACTTTTGAAGTTCTATAAAATATATAAACATGAAAATTGGTCACTTTTGTTCTCTCCAGAACATTGCAAAATATTTAATATGCACTTACAATTTTTTCCCTATTTCAATTTCGAGGGAAAACTGAGACAGATTATAGCGCTTTGTGAAAATAAAGATAGGGTACACCTTGTGCTACGTATGAAAATAACAAAACAAAGTGAATAAAGCACAAATAAGGGTACAGAAAGATGCGGCTTCTATACTTACTATAGCTTTAATGCCTAATCTCAAAATCATGGTCGAAAAGTAAAGCGACAAATACGTTTTACTAAGCAACATCTTCTCCTACCAGTTAAAGAACTTTTTTCCTGTTGCAACTGAAATGTCTTGCTAAATTTCTTCAGTCATTTTGTGTTTAGACACTAAAAGAATGTCCTTCTTTATAAAACCAAAGCTATGGTATGTTCGTTTACCTTTATTTATGCTTTATTCACATTGTTTTATTTACATTATTTATAGCGTATTGGCTTTAAACTTAGATTTCAATCAGGTCAGTGAAAAATTTCTGAAATATTCATCAAGAATTAAAATAAATGCTTTAATAAAAACTAATAAATCAAGTGACAATTTGAATATTTTACAAAATCACTTTTATTTAATTTCAGCTCTGACGGTAAACAATAAATACCTGGCTACATCAAATGTAATTCGAATTAAAACTTTACGGTAAATCAAAGAAATAGATGTATTAGTATAACTGTTCGAAGTGGAAATTCGAAGAAAAAATGGAACTTATATCGCTAACGAATAACTAATATCTATCGATTAATAAAAATGGTATTCTAGGCACACTACAAATAACATGAACAAAATTACAACTTTCCTTTCTGTTTTTTTATTGCTTTCCCCTAAATCAAATTTGCCACAGATTACTGTTTTTATTGCACTATCCTGTCTCGGTATAAATCTTTTGTAACATAACTTCTTAGCTAAGTTCATAAAATTTATGAGTGTAAAAAAATATAGCAACATTAGCTCAATTTAGGTATTTACAGCTTCATGCAATTAATTAAGATGCAAATTGACAGAATAGAAATCAATATGTAGACAAAACGTGTATAAAGATTGCGTAGAAATTCAAAAGTTTGCCTTTTGGCTCTTAAAAAATAGAAGATTATCATTAAATAATATATAAACTATTTTCATATTTTTTTAATAGATTATATTGCAACTAAGAAAAGGAAATATTTTCTTTAGTTGTAAATTTTCTAGGAAATCATTATTGATTTGAAGGCTTCAGAAATATTTTAGAATATAGTTTGTCAGGTCTAGCAAAAGAAAAACCGACTATAGAAACTTGAAGTGCTTTGTCAAAATATATATTCTCGCCAAATATATGAAACCCTTTGAATATTGTAGGTGTTATAAATATTGACTGCTCCAGCGTTTTACTAAAAAGTGCTTTTCTTTCAAATGGGAAATATCTTGATTGTTCTATTGCATGTTTGAATATTCTAAATTATGCTTGAAACTGAATTTGAAAGAAGCTTTAATTTAATGCTTCTACCGTGAAGAGAAGTAAACTTGAAATTCTTTACAAAAATAAACAGAAACTTCTTTTTATTAAGGAATTTTTTTTTTTTTTTTTACAGAAACTACAGTAAAGAGCAGACCGTAATGCAATCATCTCGATAGACAAGCGAGACTCATTGTGTTTTTATTTTAAATAAATAAAAAATGGTAACAAAAATATTCGATCAATTTATTTCAAAAATCGATAATGCAGTGATAACTATCGCATTATATAAACAACAATGAGTTTAATGTAGATATCAAGTCTGATTTTGTAATTACTTTATTAAAAATACTAATAATCCGCAATCAAAAACTTACTTGATTTTAATTTGTTAGTTAGGTACTTTATTTACGTCTGAACAATGGGCTATTGGCGACGGTCTGAGAAACATACCTGAGGATGATCCGAAGACATGCCTTTGCAATATTTATCCTCTGCAGAGGGGATGGCTCTCCTGCTTTGGTAGCCCGACGACCTGCGCTCTACGTCGAGCACTTTACGATAGAACAGTTTTACGAGGACCGATACCGTGCACCCTTGGTCCTTACGCAGGATAATCAAAGTGGTCACCCACCCGCTTACTAACCGCAGCCAGTGGTGCTTAATTCGAAACCGTGTCTTTACGATCAGCTCACTGCGGGACCCTTTTATTTTGGAATTCAAATAAATAGACATCGAATAGGTTAAATATGTGAGCTTGCTGCTATCGTAGTAATAAATAAAAGCAATAAATAAAAATTGAACTTCAAAAAAATGCAGGGCTACATGATAATGTTTTTGGATGAAGAAATAAGAACTGTAGTAGTAGTACTCTATTTGCGTCACACTAGAGTTGCATAATGGGCTGCAGGTGACGGCTTATTCGGGCTACTTATTACAAGACTCCATCGATCGTTATAATTCATTTTGCAATTTTAAAACGACTTCGAGGAAAACATCCCCCCTATAAACATCATGTACACTACAAGGATACAGTTTAAGTGAACAATTTTAATTTTGTTTTCTAAAAATTTCATTTTTTAATTTTGTTTTTTTTCAAAATTTTGTAATTTCAGACCAGAGATCCTTAAGTATATTTTATTATAGAAAATCAGTAATATTTTAGTATACTTCAAGCTTTCAAGCAAGTATACTCAAGCTTTCAAACCAGAGATCCTTAAGTATATTTTATTATTGAAAATCTTTGTGGAAGGAGGTTCAAAGTAATATTTTAGTATATTTAGGAACATCAGCTATGGGATATATATCAACAACAGGATGGCTTATACGACATATATTTTTCCATTAAAAATCGCTTATGATTTTGGCAGGAAAAATAGGTTCCATCAACACTACGGACTATAAAATAAATTTAACTTCAAAACTTTGCATATTTTCAGAATGTTGCTTAACCCTCTTTCATTAAGCTGTCTAATTGAAAAGAGAATAAACAGTTAAATAATGCCAAAAGCAATATTTATGAACAAAATTTCAAAATACTTACTTCGACTATTCTCCTCAAAACAGTAACTTTAAGAGAACACATCGTATCACACAATATCTTAAACTCTTTTAATACATTTCTCATGCTATAACTATGCAACAATTTTAAAGTCAATACTCTTACAATCAGTCAATAATCTGTAAGATTTCATCTTCAGCTGGAAAGAGCACAAACCAAAAACTATATAAAATGAACGATAGGAAAAAGATCCAGAATTTACACTCAAATTAAACATTGAGTATTAAACATTGATTGATTGATAATTGGTTAAAAATTTTTTTGGCTTCAAAAAGGCAAAGTGAAATGCAATTTTAATTTTTTTTCAAATGACATGTTCAGAATTTGAGCTGGTGAACCATCTCCTAACATCTCATCATTCCTACATTAAGGTGATCAGTGTCCTCGAGAAATTAAAAAAAAAAATAATAATTGATAGCAAAATTTCTAAAAGAACATTCGAAAATCCACCTCTTTACCTTTTAAAAACTATTTCTGTTAGAGAGTCAAAGTAAGAAATTTCTATTCTAAAAATAATTAATTAGAAAAGATAAAGCAGTTACTTTTTAAATATTAGTATAGAAATTTTAGTATAGATTTTTGGTTTCTTAAGGCTGATCAGCGTTTCCTACGGGAGAATATTTATTTATTTATTGGCACAACATACATTTGCAGGCTTGTGTGCTCAATTAAGGCTTATAAACCTTTATCATATAGGACAGATAGCACAATACAGAGAAGGATAGCACGAAGATACACCCAGGGTAACAGCGGGTTTCGAACCTGGAACCTCCACACAGCGTTTGGCGGGTGATACAGCTCGGCCAGGGAGGTACCCGGGAAAATATTTACCTACTTCAAATACAAGCATGATCTACGATCGAATCAAGACCAACTTATAACCTTTCATTCCAAAAAAAAAGCTAAAACTTTTGTTAGTGTTCCTAAAAGTACGAATGTATTCTGCGTATTAACTTGGTTTTCTATCCGTACTGAAAGTCAACCAGTTGTGGAATTGAATGGTGCTGTTCTAACGGCTAATGCCAACCCCTTGTCTTTCGGTTGATATTACTGTTTCTTGACTTAAGAAATTGTCGTATGAAAATATGTGGGAGCTGTATCAATGAAATATCAAATTAATTAATATAAGCTTCACTCTTTCCTACATAAATACGAAAAATCGAGCGTCTTAGCATCGTAGAAGCCCAGTTTAAATTGATGAACAGATATCGCAAATAACAGAAGGACATCAGAACCAGGACATTCAGGGAATCGAACTTGCTACCTCAACGCTTCAAAACTTTTGGTGGAAACCACATTCGGCTGCTGAGGTATTTTTGTTTATGTGGGGAGTAAATTTTTCAACAATATTTTTGGAGAAAAAAATGTAATAAAATTCTTACAATCAAATGAGAATGAAGTATTACTTTAGAAATTTGGCACCATCGAAGCTCTTCATCGTTTCTACGTTATACATTTGTAATTGCGGAGGATTTTAGCGATTTAGGCACTTGGATTGTGACCTTTTCTGCCATATTGCAGGACATCAGTCTTTAAGATCTTCTCTTCTTAACAAAGATAAATTTTTAATTTAAAACAATTGCTCAAAGGTCAGGATAGTTATGCAACTATATAGCTATGCAGCTATTTGGTCGCTATTTCCCATAACCTAGTCAATTGTAGGTTCGTTTAAAATTTATGTTTGATATTTTCGTTAAGGCATTTATTCTTTTACAATCGCTGAGGTTTTTCAATCACGCTGGGTAACGAACTTACTAACAACATGTGCTGCAATCTGTAGGACTTTAAATGTCATGGAAACTAATTAGCTAAAAAAAGTAAATTGTCATGGGAGTAAAAAAAGTAAAACTAATTAGTAAAAAAAGTTAAATAAGAAATATTATTTCTTAACAATAAACTAGAGGTGATTTCAAAACCAAAAATTTTAGCACTTGTTGGCTCCTATAACCGGACGTAACTATCAATTTCGAATAATTCCATTCAGAATATATCAACACTGTTTAAAAAATCATTACTATTATTATAAAATCTTTTGAAAAAGTTTACGGAATCACTGTTTTCTAGAAATTTCGTAGTATTATTAAGGATTTTTTTTACTATAAATGTTAATGCTGTTTTTCTACTAGCGCAGATCATGTCACTAATTATTCAGCTGTGTTTTCAAATGTCATGCTCGTTGCAGTGTAAAAATATTTTCGGCACAAAACCAAAACTACAAGCGGTATTAAAATCTGGTCACAAAACAGATCCCTGACACAGCAGGATAACACAAAATTTTGATATGAAGCGTTCTAAAATATTTATCGTTCTTCCAAATTCCACTATTTCAAGAATAAGAACTTGATTCAGAGAAACGCTTTTAAGTTATTAGTTTAGTAAGTAGTATTAGGTACATTCAATAAATAACGAGTCATAGGTTGTTTCGCCAAACTAAAATTATTTAGCAAAAGACCAATACTCGAAACGGTGTCAAAATCTGGTCACAAAACAGATCTTAGATACAGCAGGATAACACGAAATTTGAATACGAAACTTTCTAATAATCTCTCTTCCAAATTCCAGTAGGTTAATGCATCAAACTAAAATTATTTAATAAAAGACCAATACTCGAAACGGTATCAAAATCTGGTCACAAAACAGATCCTAGACACAGCAGCATAACGCAAAATTTGAATACGAAACTTTCTATTCTTCCAAATTCCAGTAGGTTAATGCATCAAACTAAAATTATTTAGTAAAAGACCTATACTCGAAACGGTATCAAAATCTGGTCGCAAAACAGATCCTAGACACAGCAGGATAACACAAAATTTGAATACGAAACTTTCTAATAATCTTTCTTCCAAATTCTAGTAATTCAAGAATAAGAACTTGATTGAGAGATACGCATTTTAGCAATTTGTTCAGTAATATTAAGAATATTCAATAAATAATGAGTCATAGGTTAGTTCGTCAAAATAAAAATATTGTCTGCAGTTGTTTAGGAATTTATCCCGTTGTACTGACGATGACGTTTTACTGACAATCCCTTAATAAGATAGTTTTGTTTGAATGGCCTCTGCCTCATTAGTTTTTAATTGCACCAAATATTTCCATTTACAAATAATATTACTTTTAAAACTTATTTTACAGATGAATGTCTCTGAATCTAGTAGATGGTTTAAAGAGGAAGAATTGGATTTCATCATAGGATTGAATAATAAAAAAAGAAGAAAAATTATGCTTTAAAACTTTATGGAAAATGCTTATTCAGTTTTATTATGGACTATAGATTTTGTAGATCCTATTCATTCTTACTTTAACGTTATTCAAAAAAGCAGATAAATGTATTTAAAAGGGCTGGCTTCTTGAAATTACTTGTAAAAGTTGCACTGCTTTATTTAAAAATTATTCCTAATTACGTGTATTATTATTGATTTAATTAGTAATTAATAAAATTTTGTTCACAAAACAAAGAGATTTATTTAATATAATGATAAAAGCTTAAACTTAATTTATGCAATACAATTGTATTTATGCCGTATGATCAACAACTATTGCTCTTTCGAAGAATAATGTTCTCTGGTCATGAAAAATCAATTGCTGACAAAAACATTTATATAATTTGCCTGAGCTTATATACATCATGGTGTGATTATCATGGCCTCAGATATATGTTTAATTTATTAATATGCAATGATGGTTCAAATAATTTTTATTAAAATTATACATTCAAGAATGAAACAGAAAAGCATGTTTTTTTATCACTTAAAATAAAAATAAAATCTTAATAGAACTCTGGAAGAATTATGGCAGCTATGCGTAAAATAAAAAAAAGCGAACGCTCTCTATGCTTTTGATTTTTAATGATCAGATTTTTACTTACTAGGCCTCAATCTTTAAGTTTCGAGAGCCTCTTCTTAAATATGCTAAATATTTAGAGCAGGTAATATTTTAAGTTAACGAAATCAGACACAAAAACGTACTTTCGTTCAACGAATTTGAATTTTTCATCCTCAAAATAAAGGGAGAGCTAGCGGCAGTCTGAAAAATATTGTCCCAATAGTTTGGTCAGGAGGACGGTTTAAATTTTGGACCCCTTAATGATAATTTCATGTTTTAAGTATTATGGTCTCGCGAACTTATAAGCAAATCGAAACATTTTTGCGCTCAATGATAAAATTTGTATATTCAAAAATAATAATATCATGTAAAAATTAATTTTTAATAATTATTTATTATTTTTAATTTAATTATTTAATGATAGTCGAAGAATTTTGAATTGTAAGGTATACAAACTTTTATATCATTTTAAAGTATTTAATTTTAAATAACAAAATACAAAATTTGAACGAATTTGTATTCATAACGATTCGAAATTTTTCGACTGTTATTAAATAGCTTACTAAAAATAACAAATACATATTGAAAATTAGTTTTTACGTGGAACTTTCGTTAGATAAACGAATTTTATAATAGTGTATAAAAAAATTTCGTCTTGTTAAAAAGTTCTCGAAATATAGCGAAACAAGCAAAACGTTAAATTAACATTAAGGGGACTAAGTTTGACCATTCTTTAATCTAAATTATAAGCCCCCATTTTGAGAACCAAGAAAGCGAATCCGTCAGAAAAAATGTATACTTATGTAGAGAAAGTATATTTTGATGTCTGATTTCGTCACTTAAAATATCGTCTGCACTAAAAATTAATTAGCATATTTCAGGTTAAGCCCTCGATCCATTTTGATTGAGTCCTAGTATATGAAAATCTGATAATTAAATCAGAAGTTTTTCAAGGCGTTCGCTTTTTCATTTTGCGTCCACTACGTGTTTAAAAGAATAATAATAAGAAATATAACAAAAATTTTCAGTTTCCTTCATAGATTCATTTGATGAAAAGGGTAATTTTCATAAGATTTGATTAGGACATTAAATGTATTAAAAATGCATTAGTCTATAGCAGGGATGGTCAACCAGCGGCTCTTTGAAGGATTATTTGTGGCTCTCGATAAATGTACCCAAGTTCCCATTTCATTTTTGTGCTATTTAAATATTTTTCGGAATCCATTTGAAATTAACATAATTCAAGGTGAGTTTTTCATTTCCAATATAATTACGACCCAAAAAGCATCTGAAGAATTAGAATTAATAGAGATGCAAAACGATCAAGTTCTACAATTAAAAAATAAGTCGACGTCGATTACTGAATTTTGGAAATTTGCACCAGAATCGAAGTATCCTGAATTATAAAAGGCTGCTTGTCGAATTATTTCAATATTTGGAACAACGTACTTATGTGAATAATTTTATTCCACTTAAAAATTCGTGACCACCGATCAGTATTAACTAACCAGCATCTCAAAGAATTACTGAGAAGTGCTGTCACCAATTATTCCAACAAAATTTTAAAGAATTATCAAGAGAAGATTATAATATTTAAAATCAATACACATATTTTGCACTTTTATTTATGTGCTTTCAATAAATACAATTTCTGTAAGGAAACTTTTTTTAATACCTTTTTTGCATACTTTTAAATACGTATTTAATTGAGGTTTGCGAAAAGTTTCGCATTTTGAAAAATGGCTCAACTATCAAGGAGCTTGGCCACCCCTGGTCTATAGAAATTTTTCAAATAATATATAGAGAGAATTACTAGAAAACTAGTGTTTATTTGGATATGAAACATAGTTACGACTTTAGTTTTTCTTAATTTTTTTTGAAATAACATTTCCCAGAATAAAGTTCGAAAATTGGCACCTTTGGTTTAAAAACGGGAAGTTTGATTTTTTTTAAAAGGAATAGCTTTAATAATTTAAAAGACTTACATATTTTAAAAAATTCAAAGGGTTATGTGATTATATTGAGTATTTATCAAGAAAACTACACATTCGTTCAATTAAAAAAGAAATAATAAAAAAAAACGTATTAAGTGCGCATTATAATACATAATGATGTGCTTGTTTTTATTTTTAGAACAATAAAATATGGTTAATTTTCTACGGGAAAAAATTGTTCAAAACTATAAAAAGAAAAACCACGGATCGAAAATCTAAAAAAAATGCTAGAATCATAATAACGATACCAAGAAGCAAAATACAATACGTCACATGGCTTAATAAGGTATTAAATTAAACCATGTTCAACTCTAATAATAGTATAGTGCAAGCAAGTTTAAGGAGCACGATTATATAGTTCAATCTAGATCCATATTAGGGTTACTTTAAATTGGAATGATATTATGGTTCAACACGAAATACGAACACGGTAATCTCATTTTTCTCGAAGTAATCCAACTTGGTAGAAGTGCTAGAATCCCTGAAACATTGCGAAAAACATTGCTTTAGGAATTTTTTTATTGTATTGAAAAAAAAAAACTATAATATCAGCTGAATGCTTGATGCGGGAACAGTCAGTGATAAAAATTCCAAAAAAAATTAATATTTAAAAATAGTTTATGCCTTTTCTGATCCTACCATAAAAGAAATTTTTACAGAATTTTTTACAGCGTGCACGTAGAACAACGCGAAGTGCTTAGAGCCTCGTAACACAAGACGAACTTGCTAGGAATATAAATTTTTTTGGCTTAGATGCTCACCGAAGTATGGGTTAAATTTTCATAAAAAGAATTTTACCAACCACTGCTTAAGTCGTCGATAAGGGAAAATTTGGAGCTCCAAGCCTGATATACAATTGCTAGACCTTTTTGGTAATATGACGGTAATATTGAACCATAATTATTAGTAATAATGAATACTATCTTCCATACATTTATTGTTTCAGTTGACTAACATGTATTAGTTTATTTCATAATGCTTGAAGTACAAAATGTTACTGTATCGGCGACTTTTCGCAGAAAAT
Organism: Parasteatoda tepidariorum; assembly: GCF_982258835.1. Taxonomy (NCBI): domain Eukaryota; kingdom Metazoa; phylum Arthropoda; class Arachnida; order Araneae; family Theridiidae; genus Parasteatoda; species Parasteatoda tepidariorum. The sequence goes on from NC_141765.1 coordinate 37,745,710, forward strand.
TATTACTCTTAGAAATTTAAATCACTTACTCTGCTGAGCTTGTACGCTATATATTTTTACATTCCATATTAAGGGATGCGGGGCTCCAAGCACCTCACGTTATTTTATGTTTATTCTGTATATCATAAGCAGCTTATACGAATTGGAAATATTCGGAAAACAAAGACGGAGAATACAAATAATTAGATTCAAATTACTTGGTTTTAATCTAGTAAATATTTTTAACATTTATAGAAATAGTTGTTCTGAACTTTTAATACTTAGCCTTGAATTTAAAAAGCAAAATATAAAAGCATTTTTATTACAAAAAAGAATTAAATTTGATTTTTATATTAAAATATAATTTAAGATATTCACATGATTTTACAAGGAAATAAATATGCACTTTGTAAATATACTTTTTATTTCGAAAAAAAAACATGTCTCCAAATCCATGATACCTGAACATGTTTTAATAAATTTCCACGCAATAAAAATATTTGGCATTTAGCTCATACATAAAATAATCATCACAGTAATACTTTTTATGAAAGAAAAATCACAGAAATCACATTGAGCGAAAGTTAAAATAATACTTCACTAAATAATAAGTTGAACATCAGGAGAATATTTAACTTTATGTTCTTCAAATAATGCTGTTAAGCTATCGATGTATTTTTGGTGCAACTTATTGATGTCTTCTTCAGTAGGATGAGGAATTTTTTCCACGTCAATAGGTTTTCCAACTGTAAAAGTAAATTATGCAATATACCATAGATAATAATTGATAAATTGCAAATAATAACAGAAGATCAAGGTACGAGCAAGCTTTGTATGTACATGAAAGCTGATTCTGAGAAAAGTAACTAGTTTTAAAGCTTGAGAATAAACAGGAGCAAGTCTATGATTGAAATCTTAAAAATAAAAGCATACACAAATGTCACAAGTACTTATGTATACCCCCTCCCCCCAAAAAATTTATAATTTTGGATGTTAAAAAATTGAAGATCAATTCAACAAGAATCGTTTTTCTTTCAGAATTCTTCCTTAATCAATATCACTAGAGTTATCGCCTTTTTTTGTTCTGTACTCTTTGTTATTTTTTTCGCTTACTCGTCTTTTCTTCTGAGGTACATTCAAAACAAAGAATAAACATAGGGTAAGAAGGCTAGCTTCCACAGACATAATGGAAACCAGTCCCTCAATGTTTGGGGAGGTCCCTAAGTATAAAAAAACAGCAAAAACAGCAAACTAAAGAAAAAACAGCATTTAGGGACACAGCAGCAGAGGTTCTTGAAACTGGCTTGCAATCTCTTCTCCTTCCAACCACTATTGAGAAAGGAGTGGAGAAGAAAGGTTTGCTCTTTTTGGTTTGTTGGGCATATTACAATATTGGGGAACAATACTGTACTATTAATTATTTCTTTGAGAATACAGTTATATCATCTATGTTGGTTAACTCTACTAACACATTTTGACATAGAAAAAAAAATAAATGGCGGAAGGCCCATACTTCAACAAATGTCGATCCAATCTTCTTTTTTGGAAAAAAAAAAAAAAAAAAAAAAAAAACATAAACGCTCTTCCTCCTTTTGATCTTTAATTGATTAAGTTTCGAAAAACTGTTAAGATATTTGATATTTTACATAGATTTAAAGCCTTAATTTGCATTCGTACCTTAATAATTTACTCCACATATAAAACTTGCATACAAAAGTGAAAATAAAAAAGAATTCCTGTAACCTACATACCACTATAGGTTTAGTGTTTACACATTTTGAAACATGGATAAGGGAAAAATAGCGATATTGTGGTTACTTTTTCAACTATTAACACCTCATATTTGATGGAAAATAGTTTTCGAAAAGAAGCTAATATAAATCTATGCTTTGGTAACGAAATAAAAGTTCATTTTTTATACATTCTACCTGAAATATTTTCTTATTGAATAGGTTTATAAAATTTTTTTAACTAGACAAATAAATCATCAACGCCTCTAATGTCGCCACAAAAACTTACGACACTAATACAGAAACACTCGCATGCATCAAATTTTATTTTTCTTAATTTCAGTATTTGCTTGTATTCAAATGTTAAACATATATACATATATATAGTACAGTTCCCCCATTTTCCATTGAATAGATGAGAATAAAAATAAGGTATAAATCTTTACTTCTACGAATTGATCTTAATTGTTTTCATTGTTAATAATTCAGAATAAAAACAGCAGATCCCAACTGAATTCGAATTTGGAGATACGTGAATGACAGTAAGAATAAGATAGTTTTCATTTCGAACCATGTTTAAAGATGGAAACCGGGAGTTTTGGCATATCCTAGTTCCTGTGATACTCCAATATAATAAAAATTGATGGATGAAGCACTGTCATGTATTCATCTCAAATTTTATGATTGTTTATTATGATACATTTATCTTATATATCTTAACGGACTCTCCTGTTTTAGGATAGAAGCATAGAAAAAAGAGACTCTTAAACGTTCATTAGCACGCGAAGCCGTGATAAGCGTATGTTTATGCAAACATATGAAAATTCGCCTTCCAGATGCCTCATGGTTTGCAGATGCCTCATAGCTTGCATACTCCGTTGGTGGTCAGCCTGATTTCATTATAATGATTTTTCGATTTTTAATATTTCGATTTTTGCTCCAGTGGAAACCTCGGCCGCATATTTACGCAAGTCGAACGTTTAACGGAGCTTCTTAATTGTTTCGTTTGCAATGCTGAAGAGATCCTCGAAGCCAGGAAAGAGCTTCAAATGGTTCTATCACATAACAAGCTCTGCTTTGTGTATGTTTGTGAAAAAGGAACTCACATGCTTCAGAATTAATTTCGTTTGGAATTGATTTTGTTTTCGCTGGCCGATACAATTCCGCACCTGGCTCGCACCGAACACAGTGCTGACATAAAAATATCATCAGTGGTAGATAGATCATGGGTTAGAGTCTCCTTTCCGTCAGACTAACTATGGGAGATTTTCGTGGTTTACCTCTCTATGTAACGCAAATGCGAGTTAGTTCCTTCAAACAGTCATCCACAAAGGCAAAATTTCTTCCAATACTTGATCCAGGAGTTCCCTTGTCTTCTGGATTGGTTTCAAAATTACTAAGCTACGGAGTTGAACATTGATAATCGTAAACTGAAATTTGGGTCAGCTGTTCAACGACGGTTTCAAAATAAAATATATTCAGGAAAAAAAGTGAGATTTTTATGTGGAAAATATTTACGTTTTGGCTTTAAGCCTGGTTAACAGTTTACTTAGCTATGCCACTAATGAAAAGTTAACTAGTCATCTATTTCGTAACGTAAATGTAAAGTTTTATTCGTTTTCAATCAGAAAAATCAATGAGAAGAGTCTCTGTGGGCCGCCAGTTTCATTTCGACAAACCTGTATGAACATTATTACTGTAAAAGCTGAGACACAAAACTCGTCAACTGCTGTTTATATAAAATGGAGAAAATGTCGAAAATAAGTAACGAAGTATATTAATTAGGATTATTATTTTTTTACTTAGTCATTAAACTAATTGTAATTTTAACAAGAGTATGTTCTTATAAAAACTGTGGAAAAACTTGATACATTGATAGCAATCATTTACCCTCTCTCCTCAAATCGAAGATAGCAAGTTTTGCAACTTAGGAAACCACGTGATACTTACTCACGACATTAATGGGTTTTCTATAAGGTAAAAATCCATAATTGTATTGGAAAATTCCCCTTCCATGGAAAATAGGAGTGGAAAAGCCAAGTAAATCCTTAATTTTATCCTGCCACTCTCGTAAAGCTGATCCTCGAGGATTTTCAACTTGTTCAAAAAGATCATTTTCTCCAAACCCAAACGAAGGAACTAATGAAGCCCTAGATACAAAAAAAAATTACAGATTAATATTGTTTTCTTGAAATACAATTATTAATTTGCAAAATCTTACCATGCCAAATGTACTTAGAACGGATATGGATGAAAACAGCATGAAAAGTATTTACAAATCAGCATACGAAAATAACCACGGTTTCTTAAAAGAAAATATTTTAGCAATGACTAATAAACTAGTGTTTTAGGTATTAAAAAGAAATGAAGTTAAAAGTATGAATATTCAAATTTTGACAAAAAGGCAGGTGTTTAAAAATAAAAAGAACGGATTATAAATATAATATAGTTCTTTGAGGCAAAAGAAAAGTTTTATTTAGTAAAACATACATAACTTGCCAGCATTTCGTTAACAAAAAGCTGCTAATCCAAAAATTATACAAAAGATGTAAAGAAATCTTGATGTTTATGAACTTTCTGTCTTCATTTAAGTATACTTTGTAAAAAAAAATTTGATCCAAAGCTTGAAGTCTAACATCTTCATAAATTTACCTCAAATATAAAATATGAGTAAGTATATACCACTGAAAGTGCAAATTACATCCGTCTATATATATATACATTCATAAAAAAGACATTTATCGAAAATTCTTCAGCACTAATTAAACGGAACGGTTTGTTTTTATTTTGAAAAATTTAGGCTTACATTAAACCGAATATACGATATCCAATTATGAGTTTTTATTTCTTGTTCCAAATGTAAATTAACGGAACTAAGGATTTCATCGAAAAGCTCAGGATGCATTACATAATAACAATTAACACGTTTGCGGGCACCTAGTTTACTATAAGGTTAACGTACTTTAGACTTGCATACTCTCACAATTTTGTATCATTGCAATAATATTTTAGAAAGTTTAGGTTGTTTTTTTAGAAAAAGAAACCCGAACACAATTGAGTTCTTAAAGTCGCTATACTAATGTATCTCCAGTATAGAGTGGCATCTTACCCTTTGTCGAAGAACGTACAATATTTATTTTTAAATACGTAAAAAAAGTAATGTTTTCATGGGTGATTTATTTTTAAATACAATATTTATGAATTTTTACAGCTTTAGTTATCCACTAACATGCCACATACTTAAAAATATACATGCCCCGGGCACGTCGGACAATGTAGTTTTCAAGCCCTGAGAATTTTTAATAAAGAATGAAAAATAATTTGCTGTATTTAATCAGCAGGAGTAAATTAAAACAACTGACAAGCGTTAAACGTTGTTTTGTAGCAAAGAATACAATCCCTGCGTAAAATGTCTTTTCTGAATCGGTAGCCTTGAAGACCATCGAATGTTCAGAATCGAAGTGTCATTTCTAGACTAAGGAATTGGGTTTTATAAACTGGAAACTCATCAATGATTGGAAAACAACATAACATGAAAAATGATATTTAGCACTAACAGCCTGAAGGAGCCATGTCATAGATGGAATTCTTAGATACACTCTAAGAGGGCTACTTATACCAGAGTTTAGACTCAAACTTTCTGAAACCGCCTCTACCACGTGTGTTTGTATGCTCAGAGATCTATGTTTAGTATATAGTTGGTAGGAAATTGCAGTGCTTCTGCAGAAGATGGGTTTTGGAACATCATTGGTGGAGACGAGATAAGCAGAGCAATGAGCTCTTCGCGCAAGAGTCCTGCTTCAGAGTGCAACCTGACAACAAACAGATTATCATCAGTAGTGAATGTGATAATAATCCCATATTTGTGGATGATAATGTTTAATTTGGTCGAGGCGAAATGATGGTCAGAGCCGATTTTTATTTCAATGGTCCTATCGATCAGTACATTTTCAGGAATAATCATTAACTAATTAAGTAGATATTTTTTAGACTTATTGTAGTTCCCCACATTGTAGCAATCGGAGAAGTTTTTCTTATAGATGATAACGTCACATATTACTCAGTTTCTGGGCAATTTACGTCACACAGAAGAAATTCTTCCATTATATTGGCCAGAATGTTTCTCGGATATGAATCCAATAGAACATATCTGGGACATTCTATACAGAAAGATTGCTAGTCGCTTAACACCTCAAGAAACAATTAAGCAGTTGAAATTTTCCTTAAAGCAGGAGTAAGAAAGAACACAGAGCCACTATCTGATAACTTTATTGGGTTCCATGTCTTGCAAGTGTATACCATTGTCTTTGATCAGGGAAAACCATAGTGCTTTTTGAAACTCATTTTCAGCTGAGAAATTGCATTTTTTCCTTGTTAGTGTAGTCGGCATAAACTGTGCATTTTTTATTTAACAAAAAGCATCGTCAATGTAATTTAATTACTGCTTTATTTTATTTTTTAATTTGCAACAACTTTACAGATGAGTTAGCAAAGGATTTCATCATATTTAGGTCATATCTAAAATCAAAATATCTCCTAATTGTTTTGAGCAGTACAAATACAAATACAGGGTGCGTAGCCAAATTATTCAACAAAAAATAAGCATCTTTTAAGCACTTTTCAAGCACTCAAACAATATTTCTCAGCACTTTAAAATAATATCACAATTAGGCAAGGTTGGAAAGTTTTTGACAATCGTCGGTTTTATCCGGTTTTAACCATGATGTCAAAATAAAGAATCTTTTGGCATTGTTTTTGACAACTGTCAGAATTTTTGAATCATGTAAATCGATTGGCGTTTTCATACGCTACGGACTGACGATGCGCCAAAATAGACGGGTTGAATTAATTGTGAAAACGTTGAACAGAACTATGTGAACAAAGTCTTTCTGCATAATTCGCAGCTAAAATCAACATGGTAAAGGAAAAATCTCAATTTGGAAAAGGGAAAATTAAGCACTTTTTAAAAATACCCATTGAAAAAAGCACCTTTAAGGGCTTTTAAAAAACAAAAATCGAAAATAAGCACCTTTAAGCACTTTTTAAAAACGCTACGCACCCTTAAACATGTACCTTCATGGGAAGCTGTAATTTTTAATGGCAAGACAGTGGTAAACCATTGCTTTTTAGTTAGAGTTAAAGAAAATATCAATCAATATTCTCCTGAAGTGATATTAGTTTTATTTTTTAAATTCTCCTTTACTACTGACCTTACATTTGATGTAATATCGTTTTGAAATCTTGTCTTCTGATTCTGGCAAGAAGGAAGCAACAGTTTCCTTTATAGACGAAAAGGAAATGAACGACAGCACATCAAATTTCTTTTCCCGTGGCTATCTTTACCCGTTGCGTGGGTATATGAACTATCGAACAAAATTTTTTCTAGTGGCTAGTGTTCCGTACACTTGTAGAACATTCTTGTAATTTTCCAAACGACCAATTCCAAACTATTCTTATTGTTCTAAAACGACACTCTATAAACTTAATCTTTACATCACTATCCGTTTGATTATTCATAGAAAACTAATGTGATTTCTGTGTTAACATGTTTCTCAAATACTTATTAACATGTTTCTCAACGTGCATTTTTAACTTCTATTTCAACTGCTTTGCAGCTTTACTCCAATCATTTTACATTTCAGGTAGTGCGGCAAAAAGACTTAACACCCGTATAACTGTAGATCTAACGATCAGATTTTCACATTCTAAGATTCGATCTTAATTGTTTGACGGACCATCTCTAAATTGCTAATTAACAGCTGACGATATTTATAGTTGCGAAATATGCCAACTGGAAAATATGGCCCCAATAGTTTAGCCAGGAGAGGGGAGAAAATTCCGAGATTTAATACAGACAAATTGAATATAGTGGCAAAAAATCTCGATTCCTCCCCTCGATTTAAAATTTTTTGCATCAGGCAGACTCAATTGATGTTTTAAAGGAGATGCTTTAGAGAGATATCGGTTTCTTGAAACAGTATGAAAACAAGTAAATTAGTTGCACCTAAAAAGTATAAAGAATATAATTCATATAGGTATTAAAATATTTTATATAAATATTAAAATACTATATTATTTTGTAGCTGAATTAAGTATTTCAGTTCTTAAACATAAGAACTAAAACATATTTGTTTGAAAAAAGAGCATAATTTAAGCTAAGTTGTCATTTTTTAAAACTTTTTTATAAAGAGTTGTATCTTTAAGATTAGAAAAAGAAAAAATACCCATGTTTAAGAGCTAATTTCACAAATCCTTTTCTTTTCCTTAAAACTAAAGTGGCTTGCCCAGGATGTGCATCCAATGCTTCAGCAGCTCCTCCAAGAACTATCACGAGTGCATTTCCTTTTCCTTCCCTGGTTAAAACCCAATTAATACTTTCTTTGGATGCAGAACATACTCCTACAGAATTATAAAAAGGATGCAAATAGTAAGTGAGCAAAGAAATAAATAAGAAAACTGACCACCCTGTATAACTTTTCATTAAATGATCGGATCTTCACCTTCCAGGCCTCAATCAACAATATTAGCAGACAATATTTTAAGTTATGAAATGAGACACAAGAATGCATTTTCTCTGAATAAATGTACCCTTATTTTGACGGATTCGAATTTCTGACCCAGTAAATATAGGTGGTAGCTGCTATCTGGGAAATATGGTCCCAAAAGTGTGGTCAAGAGAGTGGTCTAAAGTTTTGACCCCTTAATGTTAATTTCAGTTTCTGCGTATTTCGCCATATCTGGAGAACTTTTTAGGTGAATTGAAAAATTTTTACACTCAATTATAAAATTCGTTTATTCGTTCGTAATTCCATGCAAAAAATAACTAAGTAGATATTTATTGCTTTTTTATTTAATAATAGACAAAAAAATTTTGAATTGTAAGGTATAATATTTTACATAATTTTAAAGACTGTAATTTTACATGGCAAAATACAAAATTTGAAATCGGCAGGATAGTTCCTGAGAAAACAAATTTTAATAACATAACTTTAAAATTTTTTTTTTAAAGTTCTCGAGATACGACGAAATACGCAAAAAACAAAATTAACAGAAAAGGGTTCAAACGCTGGATCGTTCTCCAGACCAAACTACTGGGACCCTATTTTCCAGATTGCTGCTACCCCCTATACTTCGGGGGTCAGAAATCCGAATTCATCGAAAAAAAAGTTTATTCAGAGAAAGTACATTTTTGTGTCTTATTTCCTAACTTATAGTATCGTCTCAATTAATAAATCAGCACATTTGAGGTCATCCTCTTGAATCATTAAGATTAAGTCCTAGAAAGTGGAGATCCGATCAGTAGATCAAAAGTTATTTAGCCTGGTCTGTTTACTTTTTTGCGCACTGTACGAAGAACAAAAAGAAACACAAATTTAATTAATAAAAACGTAGGTGATACTATATATTTTACAAAAGTAGTAAATCAAAAAACTCCAAATCCAAAACAGTCAGTGCCAAAATGATGCCGAAAAGGTAACTTAAGTTCTTGAATCTGGCTCCTTATAAGTAGCTGGTTCACGATTTTTTTAATGTCCTTTTGGACTTAATTTTTCTCTTATAAAAGTATTAAAAATATAATTTATAATAGCCAGTTTTTTTATTATTATTCTTTTATGAAAAAGTTTGGAGGATACAATAATTTAAAAACCTCTCAACTAATCAAAAAATAAATAGTATATAATTGAATTCAGCAATCTAACATGCATAGAAAAAGCTTAGATCGATGTCAAAACTTCATATTACACTTGTCATTTTCTTGTAAGATATACTTCTACTGACTTCATTGCTATTTTTTCTAAATACTTCATTTTTTGGTCTTAACCGCCACTTAAGCTTATTTACTTCCCACATCATAGTTGAAATTTGGTTTAAATAAATTTAAAAGTAAATTTAATACATTCTACTCGAAAACTATTCTTAAAAAAACTTGAATTGAGAAATAACTCATAAAAATTCGTCTTTAAATTATGCGAATAGAATCGGTAGTAGAAAAATGAAACTAAAGGCATATTTCAAATGCATTGACTAATTTCAATGGAAATTCTTAAGAATTTAAATCACCAGTTTCTAATTCTAATTAGTTTAAAAATGTAAAAAAAAGAGAAAAATAATTAAAAAAGTATTCAAAATCAAATAAAAACAACACAAAACAATGAAATAAATTCATTTAGGAAAGACAGATTGTTTTATCGAAAATTCGAAAAACACCGATATTAATAACTCTTTACCGAATTTTTAGCCTCCAAAGAAGTCTTAAATAATATAGTAAACTTTCAACAACACTGATTATACGCTTTTATGACAACAAACATATCAAATCTTAGGGTGTTTTCTTGATAAAAAGTCAATCAAATAAGATAAGGTTGTCATTGAACGAGATTTTAAATTGATTATTCTGAATAAATATTGAATTAACACGTGGTACAATAACTAATTGCAACTTTCTTTTTTTATAATTGAATTAAACTAATTGCATTACTTCACTTTAATCGAATCTTTGAAAAAATAGTAGATAATCTACATATAAAACAATTCTAGAGCGTTAGCATGACTGACTTATGAGTTTCCACAGAGCAAGCCCTTTATTCGAATTTGCCAGTTGCTTTTTGTTTACCTAAAAGACTATACCAATGGTATAGTGGGGCAGGAAAAATTAATAAACATAAAACTAGTTTTCACTTTATAATCTTAACTTTTTTTTTATTAAAAAATAAGTTTTAGTATAATCCGCTTGCAATACTAACAAATTGAAGTTTTGTTGTGTTAAATTTGGACGCAACTGTGATCCTTTGACGTAGAATTTTAAATAAGCGTATTTTTCACACTTTTTTCATTATTTTGTATTATTTTAGGTCAAAATAAGTAAATATTATATTTAGAATTTTAATAATTTATGGCTATGAAATACAGCATGAAACATTGATGACTTTTTCCGCATTAAAGGTGAAATATTCCAAACACAGCTCAGTTCCAAAAAATAATTTTTCAAATTTCAACTTATTTGCAGTGTAAGAGAAACAGTTATTCATCATTTAAATGTCTTTAGCTTACAAAATTCTTGATAAATTTTTGAATATGAAACAAAAATTTTTTTTGAACTACATTTTTGGATTTTTTATTTTAGTACAAATATAATTCCTATAATTTGACAGATTTTTTTTAGTAACTATTAGATTGTTTTTTATAATTAAAAAATACAATACATTTTTGCTTGTAATTAGGGAGTCAGAAAAAAAGAACTGGTGCCCATCTGTGTCAAAAGGTTAAGGAAATTTGTAAACTGCGAAATTAGCTATTTATATACACCTGTATTTTCCTTCATGATTTGTGATTATATTTCATTCCCTTACAGCTGATACTAGGAATTGTGGTTAATAAAAAGAAAAACAATAACGCTTTATGTACTTTTTTTATAGTGCTTAAAGTAGTTCGACCTGTGAGTTTTATTAATGCACAAACCTGAAATCTTCTACATGCAAGTTGATTTTCAAGAAATAAAAAGTAAAAATAAATATGTAAATAAAAATATTTAGAATTATTTTACGTTAATGGTGAGAAAAAGTATAGAGGTTACAATAAAATAAAAATAGGAAAACTTACTTAAAAATAACTTTGAAAACTTCATATGATTTGATATTTGTCAAAATCAAGCATTATCCAAATAAAAAAAATTTTGTTGCACTTATAGATATATTTAATATTGCCTAATTGGATTGTGGGATTTCGATTCTGAAATTGGTTTTGCTTTTAAAGTTAACGATTTTATTAAATGACATTTTTAGTCAATTTGTTAGCAAAATGTACAAGCGCTTCCATATTGGGACGTGTTCAGAAGCACACCACAAGGAAATAGTTCATATTAGGGAAGCACCCCTAGCGGCGTATGACGGTATTTCCGGGTATGGGTTCCTATAAAATTTTAATCCTGATAATTTGCCCCAATTCCCCTAGAAGCATTTCACTACATATACGTGGTCCAGGGCCGAGATGGCTCAGGGGATAGAGCGTTCGCCTACGAATGTAGTGAACCGGGTTCGAATCCCAGTCGATGCGAATTCCGCATCCGGCTTGCACCGACCACACTGCTGACGTGAAATATCCTCAGTGGTAGACGTATCATGGGTTAGAGTTCCCTTGCCGTGAGGCTAACCGCTAGAGGTTCTCGTGGTCTTCCTCTCTGTGTAACGCAAATGTGGGTTAGTTCTATCAAATATGTCCTCCACGAAGGCAAATTTCTCCCAATACCTGATCCAGGAGTTCCCTTGTCTTCTGGATTGGGTTCAAAATTTACAAGGCTACGGAGTTGAACATAAGTAGTCGTAAACCCAAGGAAAATTGGGTCGGCTGTTCAACGATGGTTATAAAAATATATATGCGTCCCAATGTTCCATAAGAAGTATTTAAACCTGCGTGAAAGTAGATTAAAAATGTCATAAAAAAATTTGCAGCTTGGAGGGAGAAACCGATTGCAGACTTGAATTCAGCGACTTTAAAATATCCAAGATACAATAAAAAATGCAATGCAACAGAAAAAAAATTGTTTTTTAGTGTTATCTTTCATGGTTTTCGATTCCACTCGCAATGACTCACAACAATTTGCTCTACAACAGTGTTAATATCACTCAAGTGCTGTTGCCAGTAAAAAAGAAGAAATTTCAAATTGAAATGGAAGTGTATATCTAATTAATACTATAATTTTTTATAAAAAATGCAAAATAACATATACTTTAAATCTGAATTACCTGCACACATAATATGTTCTCGGTGAAGAGGAGGATTAAACTGTGCTTGAAGGGTCAATAGACGAGGTGTAATACCAGGAAACGTTTCTTTGAAATTAACTCCTTCAGTTCCAAAAGTAGTAAAAGCTCCAAAACCTAAAAGACCATGCGGATGATATCCAATAATATAATTTTTATTTGGATCAAAATCAGCAGTTTTGATAAGACTGATTGGAAAGTAACTGGCAAAGTATTTCCACATTCGCCAATTTCGCAACCATTCCCAGCGCCGTCCACCTTGTTCAGGTGTTTTATAATCATATAAAAACCAAATTGCATAAAAAAGAGGTATATAGTAATACTGAGTGAAGCACAAATAACCTAAAATTGCAAATGTCATAAAACCTAGCAATAAAAAATTTGAACAATAGTAAAATACTGCTAATGTCTGTATTCTTCTTTCCAAAGGTATAGAAAGAGGAGCGAACTCTATTCCCATAAACTTCATATTTGATCTGAAAAAAAAAAGATTTTTGAAATACTATATTTAAAAATTTGCGAAAGCGGAACCACTGTAGCCAGTGATTCCGCTTACGCTTATCTATCTATCTATAATATTATAATTGAAAAGTAGTAAATAGAGAAAAAAAACAAATTTAGCAGCACAAAGCAAAATAAAAAACGTTAAGAATAGATTGATTAACTCATAATTGACATAATTGCAAAAAAGAAGATAGTATATATATATTATTTTTCTTCGTTTGTTGTTAATAGTTGAAAGAGAAAATTAGAGCAATTTTGATGTCAAATTACTACGTTGCATTCCCTTGATGCAGGAGGAGTTTGATCAATCCTAATTAAAAGCCTTGAGTATTCAAATATAAATCTTATTTTGAAATTATTATGTCAATCAATTACTACGTTGCATTTCGTTGATGCAGGAGGTGTTTGATCAATCCTAATTAAAAGCCTTGAGTGTTCAAATATAAATCTCATTTTGAAATTATTACGTCAATCAATTACTACGTTGCGTTCCGTTGATGCAAGAGCTGTTTGATCAATCCTAATTAAAAGCCTTGAGTGTTCAAATATAAATCTCATTTTTAAATTGTTATGTCAATCAATAGATAGAAAATTTGGAATGTGAATATTAGAGGGATAAAGCGAAATGTGAATATTAATATGATGATAGATTCATATTTTAAGTAGGATTTCTATTTTGGTAAAAATTTACCCAAAAATATGGAAAACCGAAGGACCAAAGTCTAGCTGAACTACTGTAATATATAGGAAACTATTTGCAATTAAATACTAGTCTTAAAGGACGGAATCAAGATATAAGGATTAAATGTAGTGTCTTGTTTAAGGAAGTTATTTGAAAGCGCTGTCCTCATACGAAATTTAGCGCTTTTTGGCGAATAACCTTATTTTTTTTTTTTTTTTTAACTGTTTGGAATTTGTAAGAGATCAGGTCATGATTGTAAGATTAATATATGTTCATCTTTTATACGCCATACTAATTATAAAAAAGATTCAAAATATCAATATGAAGAAAAGAATCAGTTAAAGAAAATTAAACGCGTTTGTGGTTTAATATGTGAAAAATTACTTAAATGCTGTATTATTTGGCGTACCAGAATAGAAACTTACATAAATATGCATTTACTGATCGTTAAGTCACGGTTCCCAACAGATCACCGAAGTCAAGCATCACTGGTTACGGTCAGTGTGCGGGTGGGTGACCACTTGGATCATTCTGCGTAGGGACCGAGGGTGTGCGGTATTGGTCCTCGTTAAACTGTTCTACCGTAAAGTGCTCGACTTCACGTGCAGGTCATTGGGCTACTGAAGCGGGGGTTCCATCCCCTCTGCAGAGGATCAAAATTGTGATGGCATGTCTTCGGATCATCCTCTGGGATGCTTCCCAGACCGTCACCAATAGCCCATTGTGCAGCTCTAGTGCGAAGTAAATGAACAACAACTACTATTCATCGTTTTTAATAATTTTAATTTAAGCTGAAAAATCACGGAAAATTGCCAAATTTTGCAAAAGTTAAATGATTAAATATAAAATTGCTCAAATAATAATGTCTCAAATATTAATTGCTTGAATATCTGATATCTAAATATCTTAAATATTTAAACAAAAAAATCTGATTAAAATGAGATTTTTCACTGTCAATCAAAAGGTATCTACAGTTCCTAAGGTCGGCCATATTGCAATAAGCAATTTTTTTCTTAATCATACGATTAAGTACTTGTTTTGATTGTCAGTAATGAAATTTAGTTGGAATTATCGATTTTAGAAGATTTTATCGCTAGTTGTTACCATGATTCACATCATTTAATCAATTTCGTCAGGAAGCAACCGTCTTAAGTAAAATCTCTCTATTTTTTTTTATACAAAAAAGTTTTTAAAATTTCATGATATTATTAATAAATGTATGAAAATCGATTTTGAAATTTTTTTTTCAAAAATAAATTTAATTTTAATTTAAAAATAAATAAATTTATATTTAAAAATAAATTCTTTATTTAAAAATAAAATAAAGAATGACACCTCAATAGGAGGAAAAATAGCTGCTCTGTTCATCTATGTGACAACCTGGATGTTGCAATACGTCACTCAACTTCTCTCCCATTGTTTGATGAATTAAGTTTTCATTATTCTAGTAATTGGAGGAAGTTTCATACATTTAACAAAATTATTTTCTCATTTAACAAACAGGATGAATTTATTACAAATAATATTACCTCTTTTCTTAGGATTAATTAAATTATTTCTCCTTCGATTTCTTAACGATAATTTGAAAGGAGGCAACTGGAAGTTCGCATTTTGCTAAAAAGTAAGATTTATATTAAATTATTTACTATAATTTGTATGAACTACTTAGGTTCCTACGAGGTATTTTTTTGAAAAAAAAATTACGAAATTGGTATCCTATTTGCACTGAAAAATTTATATTTTTTATGCTTCAACTAAGAAATGAAGATGTGCTTTGCGAATGTATATGAATAAATTCTGCAGAAATCGCCTAGACTGACGGGTTCCAATGAAATTGTTTTCTTTGTCTAACCCTTTTTCTTAGGCTATGTATGAAATTACCCTTTCAAATCGAAGTGGTAAAAAATTGATTAAATAAAGTGTAGGTGAAGTTTATGAACTAAAATATACAAATAATTAAAAACACACATTGATGACCATTTTGTTCCATTTATTCCAACAGCCCTAATAAACTTGTTTTTCTAGATATCATGCTTTAAAATAAGTAGTAGACTAAAAATATGATTTAGACAACTTTTAAAATCTGTACACTTCTAAAGTTTGTATAGAATGAATTTTGGAAGAGTAACTTTTTTTTTTCCAAATATACTAGAAGAAATTAACTAAATCGCTCATTAATGACAGGAGTGTAGTAATGGTGGAATGTGGGCGAATTTAAGTTTTTTTTTTTTTTTTTAAAAAAAAAAAATCAATTTTGAAGATTTTTATAATAGTAAAAGCAAAAAATAATTTGTTTATAGTGAAATTTATTTCAGAATTTTTTATGTACTTTGCTTTTTTGTTCATCTAAAGTTGGTGTGCAATATCATTTTTTTCTGTTTTAGGCATATTTGGAACAAAATACTCAAGCCACCCACCAAGAAGAGCTTCTATAGCAAATAGAACTTCCAATAGCAACTATTTTATTTATATAAACAGTATGAAATAGTGTTAAGTAGATTATTCAAGAATAAAAGATGCAAAGCTCACTGCAAGTATTGATGATATTTTATGAATGAAAACAATTTTCTAAACTATTATCGCAAATAAAGGCGTTTCACTGGTAAAAATAATTATTGTCTGTATAGTGTAATATTCATTATTATTTATTGTAATATTTAGTATTTTTTTAACATTAAATTGCGCTATGAAATTAAATTAAATGTTAATGATATAGAAAAAAAATTAAAATACTTAAAATACAGAAAATTTAAAAACAACTGCAGTTAGAAACATATGTCTCAGAAACACTTTGAAATGTTATAAAAAATATACACAAAATTTTATGACATTTATAATTTAAAACATTTTTAACAAACAGAAAAAAAAAAAATTTTGTTGTTTTTTTCAGATTTATAAAGTCTTGACAGAAAAAAAATAGGGCACTTTGAGGTTGTGGAACCAGTGTTTATGGGCTATAAAGATGGCAAGCACTTTATGCAGAAGTGCTGAGTTTGAAATATAAAACAGTGAAACCTTCACAAGTTACAATGTTTTAAATATTTTAGATAAATTGAATGCTTATGCTAAAAATATGTAAGGGATTTAAAATAATTATAATTTGGGCTTGGCAATATTTACAAATATTTGGGTAATATCTACAAATTTTATAGTTAATTCATATAGCAAGATGTAAAATAATATTGACTTTTTCTTTGGCTAATTATGTTATTTAAATATAAATAATTGATCATATAAAGTATGAAAAAATTGGACCAAATATAAAAAACATATTATGAATAAATATCTAAAATATTTAATATAAAGTATAGTGATTGCCACTATAGTATAGTGATTGCCACTCATGAGTTAATTATAAAGTATAAATTTTTAAACTATATACTTAATGAAATAAAAACACTATTAAAAATAGTTAGCGGAAATTAAATACAATAGCTCATATTCCACAATAGTTTAGTAATTAGTGATATTTTATTATCTTTATTAAGTATTGTCGAATTCTTTTTTTATCTAATTAGTTATTATGTTTAACTAGAATTCATGTTGCTCAAAATAAACTTTCATGACATATATATAGACAGACATACACACACATATATATATGCCTATAGCTAACAAGTTGTTACATAACTTGATAACCGTGGTTGTTCTGTTCTAAATTTCCTATACCAAATAAAGTTTAAAAGTCAATAAAAAAATTGAAATAAATTTCAATAAAATAAAAGTTTATAAAACTTTACACGTGAATAAATGAAACATTCGAATCATGACTAACTTCTAGCTACAAAACAGATATACAAAATAAAAGAACTTTCAACTATAGTTTAAAATCTAACTTTAACTTTCAACTATAGTTTAAAATCTTCACACTGCTCTCCTTGGAATATAACATAAATTCCGAAAAATCCATTGTATATTTTATTTTCCATTATACTTTTTTTAAAATAAAATAAATAACGAAAATTACAGGTTACTTAACCCATAAGAAAAGGAAAAAAAAAATATTTCAAAAATAAATACATGAAAGGTAACAAATACAACCACTTTTTTTTTGCAAATAAATCATTTTCAAACTGATAACGAAACTATGAATAAAAAAAAATGTCTATTTCTACAAAACAAAACATAAGCATACCTTCTGAGGTAGCGTAAACGAGGATATTTATTGAAAGGGTGTTGTTTCACCCTATAACATGTGATATCACTGAAGAATAAAAGTTAATAGGAAAGAAAAACACAAACAAACGTATTGCCAGTTTAAAATTTGCTACGAAATCGAACATTGGACATTGGATTGTTTTAATGTACAAGTGGGAGGCTTCCGGTTGTTTGCTTCTGTTTTTTTAAATTTTGCTGAGACTGAGAAAAAGTTTCAGTCGAAGAATAAAGATGTACTTGTGTTGCCATCTAGTGACGTTTTAAGAAGTAAACTTTATTCAGTCTTATTTTAGTTGTAAAATATATTAAAAAATTGAGTTTTATTAACAATTAATCGATGTTATTACAATTTTAATAACTTTCATTGAAGAAAACTAAGTTAAAAATTAGCTTTATTGTCGTCTAGTTAGACTGTTTACAAATGTAAAATTAAAAAACTAATTTTGATAAAAGTTAATCTGATTAATGTTCTAAAACAACTCCTTTTCGTAACTAAAATTTTTAAATTTTTTATAAACTTAAAGCTAATGAACCAAATAATAAAATAAAGTTTTTTAAATTATTTGTGAAGAATTAATATTAATTACATGCTTTTCATTTTAAAGAAATAACTGAAAAGTATAGTAATTCAGCTGATATATAAAATTTTGTATTTAGGAAAATAATGTGAAGTTTTTATTTTTACATTTACATCAAACTATTTACTACTTAGAAGAACACAAAGAGATTTAGTTTTCGTTTTATTAAATTTAAAAGAAAAGGGTTCGCACAACGGATATTTATGCAAAATGTCATAGATACTAAATAATAAAAGTATAAGTTTTATTAAGCATTAAAAATTCATATGTAAAAAGTTTTTATTATTTACAAAAAAACTTTATATGAAATTAATTAAATCAGTTTATTGCATAGAAATAAATATAAATTAAAAAAAAAAATATGTCTAAATCAGGAATTATAAACAGGATTTCTCAACCTGAGGTTACTGAATCCAGGGAAGTAATGGCGAAAAATCAGAGGAGGGCTAAATTAAAAGTAACATTTTAAAAACACACACACACACACATTTGCACAGACTTAAAGCAAAAATAAACATTTTAAAGTCGTTACAGTGCAAATTATTGTCTGATGACAGAACCACACATACCTAAAACCAATGTAATTATATGTTATGTGCCTGACTCGAGAGAAACTTCTTGCATTCGGATAGTTGTTGTTGTTTCTAATGCCACTTGCCACACTAGCAAGCCTGTTTGGTGAAACCGAGCAAATTTAAGGCAGAGGGTGTGTTTCTTGTTCTTAAGTGGCTCCAAATATGGCCAAGAATTCGTCTTCAGCTACACACCCGTCATAGAGCGGACCCATTCATACATCCATTCCTTCCTCTACAGATCGCAATTTTGACCTGAATCAGAGAGCGATCGATCTCCTATCCAGTACCCCCAGAGGTATTGATTTGTTATGGGAACATGGTGGACTTTGCGACTCGACAGATTTAACGTGCATCAGTCACCATTTACTACACGGGGAGTCTTCGGTCGGCCGGGTTCGAACCTACGAACTCTCGGGCATGGGCCCAGTGCCCTACTGTCCAGGCTATCCCGGCCTGCATTCAGTTAGTTTATACTATAACAACAGGTTCTATCGGCTAAGTTGGGGAGCATTTTAAGCTGTAGAGGCATGTGCAAGAGATTTTTGTTTTTATGTTGGTGAGTAATGTTTTCAATTAATTTGATAAACATACATTTAATGAAATTGCATTTGAAAACAGATACTGAGGTAGAAGTACCAAAATACCATTATCTTTACGATAAAATCCCAATCTTTTAAGAAAAATAACTTATTCCTGTTAGGAGCCTAACAAAATCAAAAAAGTGTATGTGTGTTGTACGTTGGACTAGTAATTACACACTGAACCCATCCAAGGTACAGTAGGGAACCGATTATCCGGAACGATCGGGACCATCGCTATTCCGGATAACTGGTTTTTCTGGTTTTCGGAATCGCTACAAAAAGCCGTTTTTTTATTGTTAAACCCAACTAAAAAAAAAAAAAAAAATTGGAAATAATCTTAAAAAGAAGAAAAAAACGATGAAGTAATACACTAATGATTATTTCCAAAATGATGGTAAGGTGAACATATTTAAAAAAAGAAAGAAAAATCCTAAAATCTTATGCGGAAAAAAATATTTTTTTTTAAAAAAATGGCGGGAAAATATATCGAATTTCGTTCCGGTTTTTTGGTTTTCCAGTTTTCTGATTTCCGAAAAACGGGTTCTGTAATGTATTTGCAACGGGTCTGGTTGAGACAAATGCATTTCCCTTTTGATCATGATACTCTTAATTAAAAAAAAAAAATCATGTTGTTAATAATTCTATGCATTCTTAAAATGGACCAGTGAAATATTCGTTTATAATTAACTTAATTCGTATTATCTTGTACAGGTTATAGAATAAATTAAACTAGCATGAATATCCAAATTCAATAATTTAATAAATATAAGAGAAAAGAACTCAAAATGAGTGTTATCTAAGGTGTAAAAGCCAATGTTTTTTTTTCCTGAATTATTCGACAAAAACTGTTCATAAAAAAATTACATTAATTGACAAATATATAGTGCATTTCCCATAAAATTTCTAAGGTAGTTGAATTAGTACATTTTAGTCCCACAATAAACTGATCCTAAGGTACGGTTCATAGTAAGTCAAGCAGTACTGAATGTGGGCAGTTCCTGAGCGGGTGGGTGACGACTTTAATCAGTCTGTGAAGGACCAAGGGTGTGCTGTATGGGTCCTCGTCAAACTGCTCGTCTTCACGTACAAGTCACCGCGCTACCAAAACTGGGGTGCCATTCTTTTTGTAGAAGATCAAAATTATCACGGCATGCCTTCAGATCATCTTCAGGGATGTTGCCCAGACCCTCGCCAATAGCCCAGTGTGCAACGCTAGTGTGACATAAAGCATTACAACTATTATTACTCATTTACTTAAATTACAAAATTAAAATTGTTCCAAGGTACTATACATTCCCTTATTACAGTGCACCTGAAATTATGAAGTATATTTCTAATTTCAAATACAAATACACTTTTTTCCCCACTACGTCTCATTTTTTGCCTTTATTATCTGTAATTACTCTCCCTTCGTTTTTTCAGTTTGGAGAATTTGAATGGTGTAAATCAATCGTATCAAATGATACTGATGCAATGAGAATGACCCTTGTATCACTACAGGGGTCATTCAGACTCACATATAGCGTGTTTGAAAAGTAATCTCATTGATTTTATTGTGTAACTTATCCATGTTTTAACTCACCCAGACCGGTAGTAAGTGGTAAAAAAAGGTGGTCAGCTTACACATGCGTGGTTGCACAGTCGTCTCCAGCCATCCAAGGATTAAGAACAAACATTTTCGTAAAACTCTAATTTTTGTCTCACATGCAAGCCGTTATACCAGCAAGTTTTAGTGCGAAAATTTGCAAGTTCGCAATAGCAAAATTTTTACTCGAAAGAAACGTGAAAATAATTTATCTGAATAGTCTATAGTCTGTCTATGGAAAAAATTCCCCCCGATATTCATTTGAAGCAGTGGCGGTGACTATGGTTATGAGGTTTAACTATTTGAAATAGGGTTGTTGTGCCAATATTTACGACAGGTTTTGGCTCAAGTCGGCAGGAGAAAGGGAATTAGGGGAGCGTGAAACTCCTCGTTTTAAAATGTGGTATTTCTTGTTTCCATGCTATTGAAATGTGCTATTTCTTGTTTTGATTTTATGGCGAGGGGATAGACAAGTTAAAACAGTGACACGAGACATTTTTTGACGATCGTGAAATGGTCAGCGATAAGGCTACCTGTGGGAGACAATCAACTATGAACTGTTAACCGATATTACAGCCAAAAGACTCAACTTTGTCCAAAATCCTAAAAAAAAATTAAAAAAAAAAAAAAAAAAAACCGTTTTTGAAGAGTGTTTGTTACTCTCCAAGCAGGGATTGTTACGTAACAGAACTGGTTGTATCTTTCCCATGACTTCAAATAATAACAAAACTTGAAGCAAATATTTAGAGATAACAAAACATTTAATAGTACTATTTCAGTTATCTATTTTGGCGATGGATCTGAATCATGATTAGTTATTCCATTTTTCAATTAAGCCTAAATAAGTAAATTCGCCATTAATAAAAAATTGTTTTTTTTTCGAAACACTGAGTAAATATTTAAATATTTTTTAAATGTCTCATTTCAGACAAACAAAGAGATAACTAGCCAAACGTTGCTTACCATTCTTCTTTTGTACTCATCTGAGTCGTACATTTTGAACGGTGTTTGAGTAAAAATAAGGTCGCTTTTATAATCTTTGTAAATACAATAGATGTCTAAAGGTTACGATATCTTCCCACTCCCCACACTTTTCTCCTCTCCGTTATTATGGTTAAAAAATTTTTTTTTGCTTTTTTCCCACGGCAGTACATTTTATTAAGTGGGAATATACTAGCCTGGAAAAAAGCAAGATTTGCGATTATCTTGGTAGAAGAGAGTGATGTGGGTGCGGATATCGCCTAACCTTACGACGCATATATTTACTATTGCGAAGCATATATTTACTATTGCGACGCATATATGCACTATTACGACGCGTATGTATATTATTGGTATTGAGTTAAAAAAAAGTAGATACAATTTTGTAAGAAAGGTAATTTTATTTATTTGGTACACTTAAGTTTGGTAATACAGCAATGCAGGAGTACACAGCAATGAAAATTTGATATAGCATTAGCAATTACAAGCTACGCTTTTTCAATACAGTCACAAGGGAATAAATGCCGCCAGTTACATATCTTAACCTGAATGTTTTAGAAATATTTCACTACAACAGTAGATTTGGCGAAGCTTTTTAATAAAATCAGAGTAAGAAAGTATTCATAAGATAGAGCAAAAAGCAGCCATTGTTTGCTATAAAGCCTAATTGTCAGTACATAAAACTTAATTAAGGCTTAAAATATAATTCGTTTCTTTTCAATAAAATTTTTACAGACACATAATATAACAAAAAAGCATTTAAAATTTCCTTGATTTTCAAAGAAATAATAAATCTTAAATAACATAAAAAAGGAACTAAATATTCAAGCTATTTTATATAAAATGTAACGTAAATTAGAACAAAATAGTATGACTATTCTTTAGTTATGAAGAGATCAGTTTTGATATCAATAAAAATCACAAAAATTTTGAAATATGACTGAAAATATTTGAAATATTATGAGTTTATAACAAAATTTAATTCACCACACACAATTCGTGCGGTTGTTAATCACATTTAAATACCAAACTTTCTATACATAATTTGGAAGGACTGAATTATATAGTTATAGACTATGAAAGTTAATTAAAACAAACTTTAAAATCAAGTTATATATTATATCTGTGGCTTGCAAGAAAAACCAGATAAATGCAATAGTTTTAGAAACAGTTAAAGCTTAATTCAGTATTTTAGTACAATATTTCTATTTTAATCTGACAAACTTACAGTTATAGTATCGATTATTTAATACATGAATTACATAAACTGCACAAAACTCAAATAGTTGTAAGAGTTAAAAAAATAAAGTTGGACTTACACGTATATCAGTAAAAACCGTACACGTGATTTAATTAGAAAATAATTTAAATGGAGTATAGAAAATAGAATAAGTGAAAATTAGATGATTTGTGAAGTTAAAATACCAAAAGTTCAAATTAGTGTTACAAGCGGGAACTACAATATCAATTGGACAGTAATTGCTAGACAGTATAGAATTTTTTTTGGTGAAAAACATTTAAGGTCATCACAGCTAAGAAAGATACAATGAAGAGTCAATTAAGAAAACTATGTTATACTCAAAATTTAATTTTTCATAATGTCAATCTGAGCTTTCTGTTAATATAGTTTCCAATGCCTTCAAATTAATGTCAACGTTAATTTACATGATATTCGATCATATAGTAATTCAGTACTTATCAGTAATAACTCAAGCAAAGAGAGAAAAAAATATCTTCATTATTTTTAAAAGTGTTTTTGTACAAGAGCATATTTAAGCGTTTTTATTTAAATTGTGAATCGATTTTGTAATGATATTGAAACAGTAAAATTGTATCACAGATTTCGTGTCTTGCTTTTCTTTCGTGAACACTGTGTCAAATAATTCGTATTAGACGTTATTTTGAAGCAGATGTAAGAATGAAGCAATTATTGAGGAATTATTTAAGTTCTTAAAAATGCCATTAAAATATATTTATTTATGTATGTAGGCTAAATTAGTTAAATTATTAATGAGTACTTAATTATTCCTTACCAAACATAGTAATTTTAAAATTTCAAACATGAAAGTTATTGGTACCTGGATTTCTGTTAAGCCACAGTATATATAGACAATAATTAGCTATAATAAAAGGAATAGAAAAGACAGAAGCAAGAAAAAAAACTTCAATTGTTCTATTAATAAGCTTGCAGCTCAATGCATCTGTTTTGAATGTAGAAATGCTATTCAGTTTGGCGATCTAATTTTAATTGCGCAGTAAAAAATATTAACAATTTTTAGTTATGAAAAGAAGCAGGCGCAAGAAACAATTTAGCTGAGGTTAATTAGTTTTTCCTTCTTTTGAAGCAAAGGCAGGTTTTAAGAGAGTTTTAGGAGAAACAGGTCAAAAAGTTATATATATTCTCAAAAATTGTTTCAGCAAACTATGTAGAATATTATATTTTCATAGATAAAAGTGCATTGATTAACAAACATAATTTTTAAAACTTTGCTTTTATAATTATTTTTGAAAAATACAAAAGAAGTTCATTTTCATCTGCTAGTTATATGGGGCTTAAGATAGCCCAGGTCATAACGCTCATAGGACATAAAGTCCCTATCACACTGTGTAACTTATGACTGGCACATTTTACATGTATAATATATGTATATAATCACTTTATATATACACATATATATGATAACAGTATAAACTGTGTACATTTTCAAGTGCTGTACACCTTTTTTCTACATTCTACTAAGACATGCGTTTATTCTAAATTTACGATCAAGAACACTATATCCACAAGTTTAGTTCGTACAGTGGAAGGTAGATTCAAGTTTCCAACTTATTAAAAAATCATAAACATGGCTTTAAGTGTCTCATAGCAACATTGCCATTGTGTTCTCTTGTCTATCGTAATTCAATGCAACAAATTCACGTATAGAGATGTAAACACTCACAATAATGTGTAGAACACATTTATGGCATATGATATGAAACACAGCAAATAACATGCAAGAAACACATTTAATACAATGTTTTATTTTATATATGAAAAAAATTACACAAATGTAAATATTTTGGAATTATTATTACACAAAATACTAGTTTTTAATAAAAAGTAAACAAAACAACATATTAGTTATAGATTTTTGTTCCTTTGCATAATTATATGTTAAATACACAAGAAAATGTGTATTAAAATTAAGAAAGGAACTAGATATTCATCACAGGCTGCAGAAAATGATACAAAAACTAATTTGTCACCTAGAGTTTCCGAATTGTTTAAAAAATATTTCACTGAAAAACATAAGACTACCTATGGCAGGTTAGAGTTATTAAATGATTTTAACATTATTACAGTGGTATTATTCTAGCTCACTGAAAAAAATTTAAGACCTCAAAAGTTGAAAGTAGATAAAAACTGTTTTAAAAATATTATTTTTTTTAACAAACAACAAGGGGCCATTTTAAAGAATGTAGAGATGCATAAACTCTTTAGCCATAAGGCAGAAAGACTTAATTTTGATTTTCATTTTTTTTAAATAATAAATTGAATACTTTTTTAATAGTTA
Organism: Parasteatoda tepidariorum; assembly: GCF_982258835.1. NCBI lineage: Eukaryota > Metazoa > Arthropoda > Arachnida > Araneae > Theridiidae > Parasteatoda > Parasteatoda tepidariorum. The sequence continues at coordinate 37,771,380 of NC_141765.1, forward strand.
GCAACAAACATTGTTAAAATAAAAAATGGACAAAACCGCATGCTTTTCATTCAAATATGTGCAACTTTTTAATACAGTTCAGGAATTAAAATTGTATGGTAATAATTTTTTTTCAACATGTTTCTATTTACATATGAAATAAAAATATTGAAACCTTGTCGGAGCACATAGATCTTGGGCTTAAATTTGCTGTGTTCTAGTTACAAAGTTATACCACACTGTATAAGCTACTTATGTAATTCAATATCACAAAAAATGAGACATACATTAAGCTATATAGATGACTAATCTAAAATCAGAACTACAACTCATGCAAACAATATGTACTGCTTTTAAACTATATACTTTAATAAAAAAAATCATTTTCTGAACATTAACATAGTATTTATGATATATTAACATTTGACCAAGGAATGATCTGGTGCTAATACAAAAAAAAGTTTTTATTTTTTCAATATCATTTTAAAGCTCATACGAACAGTTATAATACAAAATGTTGAGTTATTATAATTTTACACATATCTCTACCAAAATCAGTGCGTGTATAGTTAATTTTAATTAATAGTGATCAATATTTGTCATCTAAGTATTCCAGAATAAATTGTTTCTATAAAGAAATTTAGAGATGAAAAAAGTTATTCATTTCAAGAAGATACATGAGCTGTGCAGTATTTATATAATTAGTACATAGAAATATTTTAACATTGTATTAGTCAGTAAATAACATTAATAAAAGATTCATTATAGTTTTATATTCAATAAATATAAAGTTTACATTTATTACGACTTACGTCAAGTAATACAATTTTTGAATTGGAGCATACTAAAATACTTGTTACAAAACATGCAACTGTCTACAAATACAAACTCTAGATTTTCTTTGATTGAAAACTACCAATAAAAAAGATAACACAGTATTGTTATTCACAAAGTACTTTGTTTTCTGTATAGCCTGAGTTGCAAGTGTTAAAGCTCTTTGGAGCTATAAGATTATTTTATTAAACTGAAATCATTGCAACTGTATCACCGGAAACAAGTGGCATTGGAGCCACTAGTATTTAAATACTTTAGTATTTTCAGTATATAAAATTCTTGTGTTCTCATTTATCTATAATCCACAGAAAACATTTGCAACAGTTTCACATTAAGTTACTAACACATACAAAGATATGCAAGTAATAAAACAATGTGACATATAAACAATTGTTATTAAAAATATCATCTTTCAAGAAACCATAACTTTCACTCCCTAACAAGAGAAAAAGACTTTTACTCTTGTTAGAATTCATTAAAGTCAACAAACGGCATCACTAGTTAACAAATGAATAATTTCTCTCCATAATCTCGTTGCATATATATTTCTAACTTAAACTAAATGGTCAATTGATTAAAAACAACGACAAAGAATATCGACAAAAAGAAAGAAAATTCTAACCCTTTCCGGATACTTTTGGCCCCGGACCATAGTAGCCTCTTGACTCTGTTAAGAATAAAAATAAAGATATCATTGGCATCGAGATAGAATTATTGAGAGATATGCCAATTATTAATTTTAGAGTAAAAATAAAGAAAATGCCTCATAATTAATTCAAGTTTGCATCAACAATTACAAAATAATTCGTTGTTCATGATGATGATTTTGAAATAAGTCGAACAATTTAATAAATAATGAGTTTTATATCATTGAACAATGATACTACAAAATGATTTCATTCATTTTACATGGTCATGATTGATGAATTAATTCAGATACTATATTTTAACAACCAAAAGTAATGCAACTAAATGCTCAAGATAGGTAAAGTATATTGTAATATTAAAATTAATCACTAACAAATTCACACATTTCCAATATTCATGCAGTGAGAAATAATTTGGAGATATAAACATCAAGAAAATGAAATTCGTAAACATAACAATATATATCTGAGAAAAAAACAGACATGTTAATAGTAAAAAAAATACAATATCATAACTATTCCTCTGGCCAAGGATATCTTAATTTTCTTGAGGCCTTCATAACTGTCCTAAGATACTGAGTAAAAACCATCAGATGCTTCCAAGATTCTCAAGATAACATTTCTATCCTCAGGAAATTTTCTTTCTAAACTTTTTACATATGTAAATAGGTAAAAAGAGAAAGATTAAGAGGGAGATAAGGGAATCAGACACTTCATTAGTTCAGATCTATTCTCATTTGCCAACCTGACTAGATGTCCATTCAGTATTAAAGGGGAGAGTCGTAGTATCTGTGTGAAGTACGAGGGAGCCCTGAAAGTGCTGTCTCCATATCACAGACTATCTGAAGTGAGATTTCATATTCTATAGCCTTGATTTAGGGCACTTGTTTTTTATTTTTCAATCTCACCCCAGTAAAGAAATCCTGGAGATGGAAACGCTCTCCCGTTTTGAAAAGCTTCTTTTACTTGGATTTTGAGTGCTGACTGATTTTTACTCTTTGCTTCTTAGGGGACCTCACTTTAGCATCAAAAACTTCATCATGTTCTGAAAAAAATATAAGCATTAAATAAAATAACATAAATATTAACATTTTCGGAGTGTTGAAACAAAAACTACTATACATTGTTAAAATTTTCACTCTGATATTACAGCAATCTGTCCATTCGATTAATCATAAAGTTTATGGTTAGGAACATTTTTTACCTTTACGGTTTTGCAACCATTTACAAGGAGCATAGTTTCTAAACCATAAAAATAAAACTTAAACGGACATTGAAGCTCTGTGGGTGCAGCTCCATTTATGCGTTAATAATATTTTCGTATTCTAATAGTCCAGGGTCACCGATTGAAGAGTGCAGGATACTGGAATCTCTACATGTATTGAAAGAATGTAAGAAATATTGCTGAATCCATGTTCAGTTCTCTCAGCTACAGTATGTACCCAGCTGCATGGAACAAAATGGCTTTGTAAGGTGAGAAGCCTAGTTGGTGCGGATAGAATTCTGGTTGTGTATCCGTATTAGGAAAAAAACAATCTATAAATGTCTTTTCTAACTTACCAGTTTGAATATTATCTTGCTTATGGTTATGGTTATTTTGCTTGAATAGGGCAAAATAACAATTAAACAAAGTGCTATTAAAACATTTTTGCCGAAAAATTTCAAACAGTGTATAAGATGCAGGTTTTAATGAATCAATCCTTTACACAGAAAAAAAAGCTCTAATAGTTAAACTGAAGTAATCACGTGAATTTTCGTATGAAAAATAAACCCGTTAAAGCTATCCTTCAAATATTTGATTATTAAATCAAATCTGTGTCAAAAGAGCTAAGCCAAATATATTAGACATTAGATATGTTGTTAGTTGCTATGTCAAATATGTTATTGGTAATTTGTAAAAAAAAAAAGGTAAAGCAATAGTCTTGCCGTTCAGAATGGGTCATTGAATTAAAGGTTCCACAATTTTAAGGACAATGATATGATAGTGGCAATGTGGTCACCATTGCGCACCGGTAGCTTTTACTTCCCAAATGGTTTTTATTGACTTACACACGTGTTTTGATTTAACAAGACACTACTAAATAAGTTTTTTAAAGCTTAGTCATGAGATGATCAGGTTTCAATGTTTAAAACTTTTGCCATTTATAAAATCTTTAAAATCATTATTTAGCCCTCAGACCTTTAAAGTCTGACTATCTTTGTAATAATTACACAGTTATACCTTTTAGGAGTGTATATATTATATACAGGATTGCATTTAAATATATTTTTAAAAAACCTTGCCAAAAATAGAGTCGAGGTTAAATGCATAATTCTAAGTAAAATTTAATTGTGGGGGAAAAACGTTATCAAAATCCGACGAATCCTGAGAGTGATTAAAAGCGTGTTTGATTTCCAGAGGAAGCAGAGAGGAGGTTAAAAAAAATTACCAGAAAAATCATCAAGTGCAATGGCAAATTAATTGGTTTTGTTGTGTGTAGTCCTGTCCTCTTCTATTCACCAGGTTTTAATAATGTTTTCGTATTTTCCTTGTTTAAATATATACTTGGGATTTTGAATATGAGTATAATTTTAATTTTTCCTCGTATACTTTATATTAAATTAATATTTTTAAAAACTTCGTTTTCTTCATAAAGATAATAAGAGCTTTTTCTCAATCGATCAAAAAACCAATTCTTTTTGCTTTCGAATCAGTACTATTTTACTTTATTCTAAGCGTTTATGAGTAGATACCATTAATGTAAATTTTTTTTAAGATCCTATATTAATTTTTCTCATAAATTCATAAGACACTTTAAAAATGACCAAAGATTTGAAAAATCAATGAGGGAGTGGGGAAGGAAGCAGATGGAAATATTAAGTTAACTACGTTTTCCATAGGAAACCAGCTCTTTTATTTTCACCATCTATATGAATTATATATTTTCATCACTATATGGCAATGCTAACTGAGAATAACCATAAAAAGGTTTTTAAAATTTTGTTTCTAATGCAACTTGCAAAATACCAGAAAGACTGCTTGGTAAAACCCAGCTAATTTATGGCAAAGGGTGCGTTTCCTGTTTTTCAGTGGAGCCATCTAAGGCCAAGATTAAGACTTCAGCAGCACACGTCACTGACCGCTTTAAAGGACGGACCCATTCATGTATCCACAGATCGTAATATTGTTCTGAACCAGAGAACGATCAATCTCCAATTCAGTATCCCCAGAGATATTGATTCTTCATGGGAACTTCGAGGACTTTGTGACCCGGAGAGGAGTATCTATGGAAAGAAGCGCCTATGGAAAATCTCGCGCCAGCGCCTTTCCTAAAATATTTATGTTCTCTTTCTTTTGTTATACTATACAAAATAAAAGTATTGTTTGAAGTACTTAACCCGGGCAATATTGCAAAAAGATTGCATTGTATTTAAATAAAGATAGAATAATAAATAAATAAAAATTAACTATAACAATAAAATTATCTCTTTTTAATTGTAATGCACCAAATTGTAAGGGGAAGGATTTTTGAAACTTATATAATAAAAATAGTGAGTGAATAATACTTCTGTGATTTAGAGCACAAAAAAAAAAAAAAAAAAAACTATGTTAACAACTTACGATATGTTGCTTAATCTAACCATTCAAAAAAAAAAAAGGAAAAAGAAATCGGAACTTTTGCAAGTATGCTTTTTTTTTAAAATTCTTCCCAAACTTAAAATAATAATAATAATAATAAATTCTTAAGTAAAATAAAATCGTTGATGTTGATCGATTTTGCTCCTTATTGAAATAATTAGCCATATCCTAGATACGCCACTGGTGATCCGACAGATTTAACGTGCAACAGTCACCATTTACTACACAGGGAGTCTTCGACCAGAGGGGATCGAACTCACGACCACTTGGACATGGGTCAGCCCTACCAACAAGGCTATTCCACCCCAGTTTTTAAAGTATTCAACATTTACAAAACAATATGGCTTCGTTTGAGGAAAAAGTTAAAATTTCATTTGGAGAGAGCAGTTGGAATGGCCATACAACGATACGTCAAAAGTAGATGGAAACAATTATGAAATATGATGAAAATACGTTCTATGATTTCTTAAGAAATCAGTAAACCTTGTATTTTTATCTCCCACTGTTTTTATTTATATGGTTTTTGAAATTGTCACTTTTGTGAAAAATACAAATTCTTACATTATTTATATTCTTACATAAACTTATTTACACTATAGCAGCAAATTAATCATCAACATCACGCCAGTTAGGGAGGTTCATCTTTCTTACTATTAAAGTGTAACACAGAGTTTTATAGCTAAAAAACAGAACTGATTTTGACAAAATCGAAGTACCTCTGGTCTCACCAAACTACTTGGTTTCAGGCCAACTCTCCCCAACATGTAGTTAGAGATCTTGGCCATATTCAATATTGAATCATTGAGAACTAATACCTCAGACAAATACAAGCTAAGGTTTTAATCAAATCTACTGAAACATGATCTCTAGAAGATATGTTAAGAGACCCTGACAATTGAAAATATTAATTAGTTATTACTTCCGTAAAATTCATTAAATTGAGTTTTTTTTTTCTTCAAAAAATTGCTTGTTTTGAAAAGCATTTGTTTTAATGAGATAGAAAACAATGCAACGGTGATTTTTATTTTATAGTTTAAAAAAAAACGTGAAAAATACGAAGGCTTTTTTTCTTTGTGATCGTCATTCTTAATATGTGTTTAAATACTAAGGTAATCTTGATGACCTGGAATCTTGCTTCCATCATATGAAAACAGTTTCCCTCGTTAACGACACGAGTTCCTCGCCACACCACACGAAAAAGCATTTTGTCCTGGTTTGCCTCTCTGGGCCACTGGGATTTTTCTTGTATTTTTTTAACTTTTATTTACTTTTCCATTTCTGTTTCATTCTCTGCAAACCGCGGTTTTTCTAGTTATATTTATCCTATTTATTTTGTATTTTTACGTTGTTTGTCTCAATCATGTCTAGCAAGTCTTGAGAATAGGCTTCTAATTTTCAAGCGCTCAAAACACGTGAAGAAGACTCATTGAAAAACATCAGAAACCAGTTTAGTTGTATGCTGAAGCCTGGAGGTGTTCAATACTTCTAAACTCTCATTTTTTTCCCTTTAGTAAATAAACAGGTTTTTACGTTTTCAATCTCACTTACCTCAGTAGTGATCCGTTAAGTATTGGTAGCGTTTCTATTCACGCTTAAATATTCATCTGCGACTCATTAATGTGTAAGTTTTTTTTTTATTTCAATTTTTATATTATAAGAACGATTATTCTGAAACACCCTATGAAATAAATGTAATAATACTTATATATATATATATATATATATATATATATATATATATATATATATATATATATATATAATGTCCTCTTCAATCACTACTATATATATATATATATATATATATATATATATATATATAATGTCCTCTTCAATCACTACTATATATATATATATATATATATAATGTCCTCTTCAATCACTACTATATATATATATATATATATATATGCATGTAATTCAATATACATATTCAATTGTATACGTTATAGAATAAACTTAGAAATATAGATAGATTTATGCAATAATTGAATATAATTGTATACATACTTTGAAAAGAGATGTAATACTCTACAGTGAGGTCTTCATATCAGGCCTACTTTAGAATCTTGGAACAGCAGTTGGATGGCCAGTTACTGCTGAAGGGAGACATGTATCTGAAAATATTGAGGACCTTAATTGGTAGTAAAAGAAGTTATTATGCTCAAAATAAAAAGCAATCGTCTATTCAACAATAGAAAAATTTAGTGAATATATATTATAGTAGTTTAGTAAACCTTACACTATTTTACATTACAAATATACAAGTACATTGATTAAAAAGTAATGCTATAATTGCCCAAATTATTAAAAAAATAATAACAGGAAAAGCAGCTTTTAAATAATCAAAATAAAGCTTATACTAATTTTTTTTTTTAGGCAGAAGAGCTTCTCGCGAATACTTGATGTTTAAAATAAAAACTTAAAACAAATAAATAGCATTCTTAGTGGCGTGAATAAAAACTTCCTTTCTACAAATGTAAAAAAAGAAAAAAGAGAGAGAGATAGAGATGGGGAATTCAGGAAATATATTCAAGAAATAAGTTATATTCAAGAATTCCAAAATGTTAAAATTCTTAGGAGTTGGAAACTGATTGTTTATAATAAAATTATCCAAAAATTTAATTCTAAAGTATGGTTTCAAATGTCAATGAAAGCCATACGTGCCGCATGTGATGATGGATTTGAATATAGATTTATGCTCGTTAAGAAAGTAAATGGCGATATTATTCCAAGGCATTTATTGTAAAGATAGCTAAGGATTGCTACTTTAAATTAATGCAAAAAGGTTTTTGCATGATTTACTTTGTATTATTGTAATAACATTTTGAAACTGTATGAGAATTTATTGGTCATCGTGTATAGTTACCGAAAGAATATATTTCTTTGTAATTTACTAAATTAAATCTTATGAATTAGTTTAAAAAAGCAAAAGCAGATTAAGAACTTTTAATATTCCAGGCTTCATAGTGGTCCAAAGAAAAAAACCAACACAACATTTTTCAATAAAATCAGTACAAAAATCAAAAGTTTAGAACAGTATATACATATGACTACTTTAAAAAATGGCAAACAGCAAACATCTAAAAGTATAATTTGTTCCAATTAAAAATAATAAAGGTAAATTTTATCACAGAATAATAAAATATATTATTTTTAATTTTAGAATTTCCTTGTTTAAAAGAGAAAGTTTTAACAGTATCAAGTATAATTTTATGAATGGAGCACTGAGCACTTATTTTTAATTCAATAAATTGAGAACAATGTAAAGAAAATTTATAGAGTATTGTTGCAGTAAAGAAAGTAACCAGTATCAATAAGTTCACATTCTTTCATACAATGAAAATTTCTAAAACAATTAGAGATTTCTTAAATATAACACGAAAGCAAAGTGAATATAGTGCTTAATATCTTTGTACGGAAGTAAATTAGCAGATTATCCCTTAATTCAGCACTTCTATGATATGATTACTGTCTTGTTGGTTGCATTTCAATCACTTTTAAAAACAGATGAGTCAATAAAACTGCAAAACTAAAGAAACTACCTATTTCTTCACCCTACAAGATTTGTTTTAACATTTGCTGAAAAATGAGAATATATGATCCATGAATTTATCCGCTTACAAATTTGATTAAGAAAATTGGATCCTTGAAATGCGGAGACCTCTGCTTTAATTTTAATTTCATTTATGTAATAAAATAAAAAAACAAGGTTTCAGAAATTTTAATTTTTAAATTAATTTTTTTAAAAATATATTCCTTTTAATTTATTAATTTTTTTCTCGAATATCACGAACGGTAGGACACTTTAAAGTCTTAGGTATGTAGCGTCCTGGATTAATGTCCCGCTCGCTCCCTCCTTCTGACGGCTTTGAAGCTGGTGTTTACTATTCAAGAACCCGTAACCGGATAAAATTAAAAAATAGTAGAGAAATATTGAACTATTTTTAGTAATTTCGATTCCAGTAATAGAATTCACGTAGGAATTCTGCCGCACTATCTCCATAATTTTAAATTTGCCAGCAACCTCAACGCACTTTTACAATCCTTAATGTAAAAATTCGCAAAAATAAAGTCCTTAAAAAATAAACAGAAAGTAAATAACTTAAAAATTAAATAATGATATTAAGAAAAAATTAAATCTCTGTACATTTAAGCCTGTAATTAAGTAACAGAAAAAAATTCATTATTTTCTGTTCTTTGTTGCGTCTTTTGCATTCAACTGTTTAATTTTTATTTGAAACAATAGTTTAGAGATGTTTCAAAAAAATCTTGGTAACTTTCACCCAATTTTTTGTTTGCTTTTTCAAAATAACAAGAAAACTTAGAGATTAAAAATATTCCGCATATGCTGTAATAATCTGCAGTGCTTGCTTCCGTGCTGGATGTTTTTTGCTACCCGTATTCCTAGCTACCAAAATATATCTATAAATTAAATAAAATATATCTAATTATTAAAATTGAAAAACTTAATTTCTAAATTTTTAAAATTAAATCCTTCGAAATTTCCGAAGGCCTCATAACACATTTGTCACCACCTCTTACATTTCCCCCGGTTGTAGCTACCCTGGATACTTACAAGACACGGGAACAAATGGTTGTTGCACTTGCATTGCAAGTGCTTGTTGGTAAGCTGCAGTACTTGGCTGGTACACTGGTAAACCACTTTTGTCCATTGCTGGTCTTTTACTGTAAGGTGATACGCCAGGGAAAGCCTATAAGTAATCATTAAATTTTAAATAAAAATCCAGCAAAAAAAGTTTAATGTAATGATCTGAATTTTGATTGTTAGCAAAGCAAGCGAGGTATCTTTCACAATACAGGTTTGTCACAACTAAACAGACACTGTTTAAAGACCTTTTATTGCGTAAATTAATAAAATTTGAAAGACCTTTACTGTGACATCGAGTCACCGGTATTTTTTTTAAAAAAAATACCGGTGACTCGATGCACATTAAGGCCGAGAGACAGATATGGATGAATTCCACACATTCCAAGAATGTGAGGACGCGAAAGAAGAGGGAGCGTTTACAAATTGAACTTATAAAAAATATCGGTGATTCGATCTGATAAATTTTTTTGACCATTAGAAACAGGACAATAAAATTTAAGGAATTGTAAATTTCGAGTAAAAATTTTAAAATTAAATTTATATTCTGAAAACCTTTCGTTAAATCTACATTTTCTAGCTCACAGTATTATCAATAGAAATAATAAAACATTTAAAATGCTCTAATCCAATTAAAATTTGGACTATCTTTTTATTTTGGGTTAATTTAAATTTTTTTATTAACTTAGATATTATATTTTAATTTATATATTCTATTTCTTACAGTCAAAAACGCGTGGCTTTCAAAATTTGCTAATTTTTTGGTAATAAAGTGCAGAAATCTAAACAGAGCCAGTTTAGTTATAACCATCATGTGAAAGATACCAGTATTAAGCATAGAATTTAAAATAATCTATGAAAGTCACATATTAATTAGTCTTTTTGAAACCATCACAACCACAGTTGTTTATCGTGGAATTTTGCATGGATTTTTGATTTTATACAGGTTTTGATTTGATTAATATGTTTACATAACCACACAGAATAGAAAATATAATCAATGTTTTATATATACTTCTAAAAAATTTGAGTTAATTGTAAAAAGTTAAAAAAAATCCCAGAAGATTTTATGAATATTATTTTTGAAAACACTCAAATATTAGAATTTTTATTTTATTTTATTTATTTATTTATTTTTTTTGCTCAAGTCATAGGGCAGTTAAGTGAATTCCTACAAGTTTGAAACTGTGACATCATCGCAAGAACACGTGACTTAAAAAGAGTTAAAATAATTGCAGGTGCAATCAAAATAAAATATTTTAGTTATTACCTCAATAATTCAAAATCTACCAAAAATTTATGCATTTCCAAGCAAAACAATGAAATATTATTAACAACTTATAAAAAAAATTAATGATTCATTGAATTACAAAAATACGCTTATTAGATGCAAAACTAAAAATTCTCATTTTAAAAATTAAAAAAAAAAAAGAAATACACGAAGAAAAAGAAAACGAAGCTTTAACACTAAAGTGCACAACAATTAGAGTTTCTTTCCTCTGTTTTAAAATATAAGCAGATTTTTATGCTGATACTTTTTTGCAAGCCAAAAGTCAAGTCTAGCATTCACAAAATGTGAACAAAAAACATCTTAACTAACTTATGCAAAAACAAATACTAAACAAAAAACAACTTATCAAAACAACTTACAAAATATTGATTTCCGCCCAAAGAGTTTTGATACATCATATTGCACTAAAAAATTAATGTTAATTGCATTAAACAAGATATAGCATAGTAGTGTATTGAACTTAATAAGCGGAAATGTATGAAATACTTTAACATTATTTTTAGCTACAAAAAATCGTTTGATAGCTAGTTATAATTAAATATCCTATGCAGTATAGTTAATATCACATATAAAACAATTTTTTTTTGAAAAAAATCAACACAATAACGCTTTTTATAAGTTTCACTAGCTTAAAACAGTTTCAAATTAAACATTAAGTAGTTAGCATTTGTCTCTATTTAACGCTAATTAATAATCGTTTACAAGATTTTAAAGTAATATATTTCAAGACAAAATAAAATTATACAGCAGTAATGATAAAGTATAACCAATGAAAATAGTTCGATATTTTTTTACAGCATGCGGAATTAAATAATAACTTATTGCCTGTTTTATTGAATTCAATTGCTTGTAAAATAGTCAAAAAATAAAAAAATGGAGCACGCATAACGTTTTCAGGGCAATACTATTGAAATAATAATTTTTTATAAATCGAAAATAAAAAAAGTTTTAGTTTTATCTGTATTTTATAAATTTTATTATACCAAAATCGTCATAAAAAACCTTGATTTAAAGAGTGGTTATGTAATTTCACAACAGCATTTTTTTCGAACTAAATATTAGAATTATACACTAATTCTAATATTAGAAATACACATTAATAATATAATAATAATACATTATACATTCTCTGAAAAAAATTCATTGATTTTTAACCTTAGTTTAATTCTGGATATAATTTTCAGAATTACAACAGAAGTTATCGCTAGAGTAAATCTAGGTATTATCTCCATTATTGGAGATTTACTCCATTATTCTCCAATTCTCCGCGCCATTTATTCTCCGAAATTAGACATTTTTTTAAAATAAATTTTGAAAAATTAATTGCAGGTAATTTATTGTAAAAACATTTTATAAGCTCGAATAAAACATTTAACTCCATGATTAAGTAACAGTGTATAAATGATTAAAGACACTTACTACTTCAGAGACAGTCATGTTATTTATTCTACTTAATTAAAATGTATTCAATTTGTATAACCAATTGTTTTATATCCTATTAACAGATAATTTGTTTTCATATCTATATTTTATCTTAGATTTGTTTCTATAATACATTTTCACTTTTTGAATTATTACTTTTTACCACTTTGAATTTAAAAGTAAGCACGAACAAAAGATGTAAAGCTTGATCGAACTATTTGACCACATTTGAATTATCAGCCAAAAATAGAAAGATTATTTCATCGGAATAAAACTTACACCACTTCTTCCACACAATATCTTAATAACAGTTTCATAGATTGATTTGATTCAATATGAAAAATCATTTTGTTCTAATCGAGGGAACCCTAAACGTCTTTTTCTCGAAGTACCCATAAGAGAATCAAAATTTTTCTCGGCACACACGTCCATTAATATTTATCTGTTGCACGTAATAATATTAACATAATAATATATATCACTACACATAAATGACTATTATTTGAAAGGAATTAAAAAGAACTGAAAAATTCATATTTGAATGACTATTAAAAAGAAATAAGTTGTAAAAAAGTGGTGGAAATAAGCAAAGTTAAATAATAATTTCATTTGAAATTTTTAATTCGCTCTCATATTGAGTGACTAAGAAATTGAAGAAATCAGTTTTTCTAATTTTTTTTTAAATATCATAAATTTTATCAATAACAGTAATTATGAACTCGTAATGTCACTAAGTTTTTTTAAAGCATTTTTAATACTATAAATCATATCGTTAGCAAAAATTTTCAGAAAATAGTCAAGTCTTACAAAAGGAAGAATTTTTGATTTTCAATCAGCATAAAAAAAAGCATTAACAACATTCTATAAATAAATAAATAGTAAAATAAGTAAAAAAAGCGTAGTACTGTTTAGCTGTAGATCTTATACCCTATGTTTATAACAGATATCTGCAATTTCATTGTTTTATAAAAGAAAATTAGAACATTTTTAAAATATTTCAAAAAAATGGTTAATGATACAATTTGTTAAGTATCACAAAAATAGATTCTTAAAACAAGTTTTACTCAGCTGATTCTTAAATTTAAAAAAATATTAATACGAAAGTTAGAAGAATGGCTTAATTTAATATTAAATATGAATAAAGCCAAACAACGTGAAAAGAGAACAAAAATTGTCATACTGTCATTTGGTTCTATAATGAAGAACATTCTTTAAAATTGAAACACAGAATAAAAGAAGGAAGCAAAAAAAGAAAATTTCAAACAACATAAAGGAAAAAAAGCGGGGTTGACTATTTGGGTAGGAAGAACAACTGTGAACAAGAAAAAAAAAAAGAAAAAAAAAGAGCGTAATACTGTCTAATATTGGATTATCTTGTTCAAGTTTATTCTTCCTATCCTATTAATTATCAAATATTAAAATAATAATAATTTGACTATCTTGTCCAAGTTTGCTTCTCCTATCTTAATGCTCAACCCTCTTTTTTCCTAGCTGTTACTTGTTTATTTCTCAGATTTTTGCCTTTCCTTCTTTCATTTTATGCTTAGATACTGAAGAAGGTTCTTTATTTTAGAACCGATATCATAGAATATTGTGTTTTGTTCTGTTAATAATAGAACCTGCAAAAATGGTACACAAACTCAAAAAAATAAGTAAAATTCACCTATTTCACAAACTTTACATTCTGCTGCAACTGGTGTAAAATGATAATATATAAACATACAGTAATTTAAATACCATTCTTTTTAAAAAAATCTTCACCTTTCGAACAATTCAACTACTATGAGTATAATTTTTTCTTAACAGCATTAAATTTTAGGAAATTTATCAGTGATAATTGCAACTCGATAATATTAATGAAAAACTAATACAATTGAGTGAAATAGTTGTATTGAAATCGATCAAAAATGCATAAAAATGTACACGTGTTTGCAATTTGTAAGTGATTCAGTTGCATTTCTGTGGGAAAAATATTCAGTCAACGAAGTTTATATATTTTTATGATTAAGATGAAAATCTTTCAAATAATTTTTCAATACATTTAAAAAGATGGTAAATAAATGAAAACTTACTTATTAATAAATTGAATAGAACTTACTTTAGTCAAAAACGAATGTATTGTAACACAACAATTTCTGTAAGTTTATTTTTGGTCCATTATTGGATATTAGTAAAATCTTTCCCTTACGCTGTATATTTCCACAATATGCAAATAAATTGCAATAAACTATTTACGTTACTTAAATATAAATATTTTAATGTAATTTGAGATTTATAAACGTACATTAAAACAGTAAAATATCTATGCAAATAATTATTTTATATGGTTTATATGGACTGATTACAATTGAAATAAACTTACAGAAATCAGCCAATCTTTTAAATCTCAAACATATGTTGGGTCAAGTTGAGAAGTTAGCAAACTGATTACCTAGTACACTATAGTAACGCGATTACCTAGTACACTATAAGGTAAAGGTAAAAAAAACTGGCATTAGACTGTTGTATTGACATTGCTTAAATGAGTCAATATGATCACCCATCCATTAAAAAGTACGCTTAGAAAATGTCAGAAATAGTGATAACATATACTTGGCTGACTATCTTTCAATATTAAGTGTTTTATAACTAATATTAATCGAAATAACCCGTATAAAACTTACTGCCATCACCAATAGATTTTGATACCAAGAATTCTAGGGGTATTTATTTTAGAGCTATAGTGATAATAACTCAAACCTTATATTAAACCAGTATAAAACTTACTGCCATCACCAATAGATTTTGATAGCAGGAATTCTAGGGGTATTTATTTTAGAGCTATAGTGATAATTACAACTCAAAGTTTATATTAAAACATGAAATGAATATTTCGAACGTTAATTTATAAATGGTGGACGTTTTTATTCAGGTAATTGAAGAATTCAATGTACCAGAAGCATGTTGTCTGTTGCGTTTGATGGGCGTTGCTGTAGAATCTGTGTAGAAGAATCGTGAAGCCTCTTCTTAGCATCAGCATTGGGCTATAGAAGTGTTTGTGAAGAAGCAACAGCAGAAGGAAGCAGCAACAGATGATGGGCAGGCAAGCAACAGCAGCAGAACAGGTAACAATACACAACAAAAGAGAAAGAAGAGAGAGAGAGAAAAGCACCATTATCTCCCAGCTCAACATTCAAACTATCATAGCTTTAGCATTTCACATGATGATAGAAGATTTTATGCCTTGAGCTGCGAAGCGCAGTACACCATTTAAAATTATAAAATCGCTTCAATTTTATCATTTTCAATTTAGTACCCCTTTGCCCAAAATGCGCTCATCTGTTATAAACTGGGTTTAGCTATATTTAATTTATTATAGTTGCGTAACTCAACTAAGTGTTTGTGAGCTTTCTAATTTTCAAAATCATTATTTGGAGTGAATTCACTGAAGAATTTTAGTGAACTTTGTTTTCAAAATCGACACTTAGATTAAGTTAATTGGAGTATTATTGAAAATCTTTCCAGCAGTCAAATAAGTTGTAACTGGGGTGAATACGTTGAATTTTTGAGAGTTTTTAACTGCCAATTTTGACGTTTAATGTGAATTCGTAGGAGACAGTTTCAAAAATATTTTTTCATTTGAATTAGTGACATTTTTAAATATATATATATATATTATATATATATATATATATATATATATATATATATATATATATATATATATATATATATATATATATATATTATAAACTAAATTATAAAGAAATAATTGAGAAAATGTTTTATTTTTATTTAAGTTTTTTTGAGTTTCGTGTGAGGCAGTGTTAAAAATATTAATTAATTATAAAGAGTAGGAGTTATTTAAATATTTAATCAAAAAAAATTGTTAGAATGCAAACAAGTTCTACTAAAAGGAATGAAGAAGGGATAATTTTAAGAAAACTGTAGATATTAATAAAGACTTAACTTTTAGTAAAATTAGAAAAATCAGTAGAATCGGTTTATAATCAAACCCCATTGTAATAAATAAAGCCCCACGAGAAAAAAATTTTTCTAGTAGAAGAAAACTAATTTATGCCTTAAATTTGAGATGAACTTATTAAAATAGAAAAATTAGAAAACTTAAATATTTACTTTTATTACTAATATTTAATGCTTTTATATTTATAATATTTATTCACCCAACAATTTTTCCACAAGCGTACTAACTTTCTTTTTTATAATTTGACGGTTAAAAATTAAACCAACTGCCTTTGTCTTCAATTAATAATTAAAGAGAAGGTCATTGTTAGGCTCAAAATTCATCATAGCTTAATACGAGATGAACTATGTTAAGTGGAAAAAAAATAAGAAGATATAATCACTTAAACTGCGACTTTAAATAATATAAAATTGCAATTTATTAAATAAATGGCGCTGCTTTCATACGGTATAATTTAAACTGTTATTCTCAATATTTTTGAAACTGCATTCCTACGTAACAGAAATGTTGGGAAAAGTTTCGATGTGTTAGGGTGCTAAGAAAAATTTACTTGGGAGGTGGCATACAAAACTCTTTCTTGAACATAATGTGTTGTGTAGGAAATGATTAGTGATGTCAAAAACATTTTTGTTAGTTATTTATATATCAAGTTATATATAGTTATTCATATGACAAAGTTTTTTTAAAAATTATTGTTAAATTATTGTTTAAAAATGATTAGTTATTAAAAATTTTTTAGCTGGAACTTCGCAAATTGCTCTATTGTGTAAATAAAGTCGAGTGAAGAGAAAATGGCCTATTATGAAGTATTTTGAGTCAAGTATTTATGGTGTCTTTGCTATGATAAATTATCAAAGCTTTTAATTATTCCTCACATCTATACTAGTGTTATTTTCGATACTTAAGCGTAATTAAAACGAATGAATTTTTATCCAAGTACCTGATTTGGTGAATTTGAAAAGAAATGAAAATGTTTCTAATACGTGATACGAGGTACTTATCCGCAATGGTATTACTATTATATTTCTACTCTCAGAAAACCGCGAACACTTTCAAAACATTTTAATTTTTTTCTTAAAAAAACAAACAAATTGTTTTTAAAATTTCTTTAAGGACAAAAAAAAACCCTAGGAAATAGCGTTTTTATCTAAATCGAAATCACTGTTAGTTTACATTGGTAGAGAATTTGAGGTATATGTATTGCTAAATTTACTGCAAACTTAATATGGTGCTATGTTAAATAATATTATAGAGTTTCTAAACCTAATTACACCATATTACGGTTCAACTTAAACTGGTTCAAAGTACTGATGTCATAGTTCAACGTTTGACTGATTTTTCTGACAGTTCTGACGCTACTAACCCTCTCTTTGTTTAGAAGTTATTAGTGAATGACAATTTCAACAAGCGTTGGCATCAAGCAGAAAAGATTTGTGAGTTTCTCACACTAAGCATCTGTCTCATATTTGGCAACTATGCCCAACATAAGTCAAAACTGATTAATGATATAATTATGCGGCAGTATTACTCCCTAACATAACGGTTCTCGAAAAAGTATTACACGAAGTACTCAAAGTGCAAAGATATAAGCGACGACATGAATTATATTTTAAATAAATTATAAGATATAAATAAATAATATTTTTATATTTTAAAAAAATTTATAATTCTTACATTGTTCTTCAGAGAAGTAAGAATAAAATGTTTGTTAGTTAGTACTTTTTCAGTAGAAACATGATTAAAATTGTTCTCTATCACATTCAGATTTTTTTTCCTTCAACTATCAGAAAATGTCTATTAAAACGTTTCTGCAATTATTTTTTGATTAAATTACTTGAAAAAATTGCTCTTCTAAAATCAGTATTCCTAAATAATAGAAAGGAATAGTAAAATAAATTTTTTTATTTATTCACGTTTCCAATATAGTGTTTCCGATATATTGAATAAAGAACTTCTATCGTAATGATATGGTTAGCAACAAGGCAATTTTTTTAAAAATAAAATATTATTGAAAAGTTTAGTCCTTTTAATCATCACTCATGCTTCTGGCAATATTATATAATCCAAGGCCATAAAATCAACTATTCATTTAAAACATTCAAATCGGACTAATGGAGATTTTTTGAACAAAAATAATTTGAACTTATTATGGAATATTGTTATTTATAGCATAAGTTTTTAGCTAATAAGTGCTTAGAATAATTTTGATGAACTATTAAAATATAAAATTTCCTCATAAAATATCAGAATAGTTGCAGAGCTACTATTCTAATAGGACTTTGGGTGTTCAATATCTCCTTGTTAGTCCGACTTCAGACAGTCAAAAGCATATGCAAAGCAGTGAAAGCACTATAGAATATAATTGAAAAGTATTTTTGACTTTTATATGGTTACAAAAGTAAGTGAGTTTTATTATATTATAATTAATGCATGACTAACAAAAAATATCACATTTATTAGATAAAAGTTAATAAAAACATTTTATTAATTAATGAGTAAGTCTTAAATTATTTAATGTTATTATTAAAAATGCAATTAGAAATCATAATAAGTTAGCATTATAATGTTAGATTGTAACTTTAAAAATCAGTTTATCAATTTGATTGCTAATTAATTAAAATATAATTGAAATATTTGATAAAAAAACTATTTACTAAGTTAGTATTACTTTTGTAACTTGATAAGAAAGAAAATGTTTTTTTTTATTGAGGTATTTTAACTAATATTTTTAAAATAAAAATTTTGAAAAATGTGTTCGACAAAAGAAAAAAAATTCTAAAAAATTAAATTATGTATTTCATATAGTATTTTTTAGACTAGATGTATTGTAGCTTTCAAATTTTGGTATCGAAAGCGAATATAAAGCATTTTAAAACTCCTGTCTTGTACAAATTAAGTATCAAGAGATACTCTATATTTTTGTTTTTTCGGCATTTATATATCTTCATATACAGAAGAAAAAAATAATTTTTGTGATTGCAATTAATTGGAGAAATTATGTCATGTTTTTAAAATGGCTGGATGTTTTATTCATAAGAAAACATGTGCCAAGTTTAATTTTATAGGATGTTCAACATTTTTACGAATACACGAGGACATGAAACGATTTATTTATCCTTAAAATATTTAATTATTATTATTATTATTATTATTTAGGATTTTAAATTCAACGAACTCTATTCAACAGTCGCCTTATAACTATTTTTGGATGGACTGATGTATTATTTTACAGATGTAGAAAAAAAATATGAAATAGGAAATGTTTAATTAGTTTTATTAAATACTGCAGGAATCTTCTTATAGTTGGGTAATAGTAAATGAAAGGCATTCCTTTCTTTGAAAGTCCATAAGTCATCTTAATCTATGTTAATTTATATGATAATCAGCCAACTCAATTTAATTCAAATTTAAATAAAACTGGTAAAAAAATTGACTGAATACTGCTGAATAAGCTTAGAAATACAATAAAAACAAATTCCTCCTAAATTCACAATTGAGTTTTGAAATCTACGTTAATGGAAAAAGTCACGATTTTTTCAATTCAAATTAGATTAATTTTTCACTGTCCATTAATTTTAGACCGTTAGACTGTGGTTGAAACCAGGGTGTCTAAATTAAGTTTCTAAATTTTGTTTTCTAAAAGTCAAAATGGAGCAGTACAAAAATAAATTCTTTTTATAATAAAAAAACCCCCACATAGTTTTGTGTCGTATTGTTTTAATTTAACAATTTTCTTCTTTATACTAGTTCTAGCTTAGAGACATATGGATAATACTTAGAGAAACATTAACGAAGGAAGAAAATGTTAGGAAAAATAAGGATATTAATTTTGCTTAAAACGCTGTTAAAGGAGTACACTAACTAAATATTAAAGAATGATAAAATACAGATCACGAATGTTTTAACCTGGAGTGTACTAGAGTTCCTATTGTTAATAGTTTAAGCGTCTTTCTGTCTAGACCCAATGGATCCAGAGAGTCGAGAAAGGTGCGGTCACTGTGTCTCGACTAGCAAAGAACGGCGGCAAAAATAGATGGTACCGTTAGTTGGGATAAAATATAGGGTCAATGGTCCATCTCTTACTCACCAGGTGGAGTAATACACGCAATAGGGTTTAAAAAAAGAAATATGTAACTTTTTTTTTGGCAATCAATTTGATTCTGAAATCGCGCCATTATCTCAATTGCTGTCTCTTTTGAGTTCTAATGATATTTTGATACGTGAGCTATTTTTAAAAAGTTGTATTTTCCCTCTCAATTCGTGTAAAGAAATAAATGTGCGTGCAGATCTACCGCGACAGCTGCATATCATTTGATTCAACATCTGACATGAAAAAACAACATCTAAATAAGATCACGTTGGGAATTTAAATTTTAAGAAAGAGAAAAACATTTGACTTTAATGATATTTAAGAATTTCTGAAGTATTATTAAAAGATTTTAAGAGTATTTGACACATCATAATGTAAAAACTGCAAAGTACTCTCACAGATCATTTCAAAAATAATTAAGAACTTTTCATTTGCATGTAATAAAAAAGTGACTGCTATTGTAGTAGTAAATAAATTATTTATATTAGTGTTGTTATTATGTTTACAATAATCTAATAAGTTATGTATGCTCTGATTTCTATGATTTTTTCCTAACTGTGATTTTATATGACTACTTTTTATAAACGATAATGGATTTTTCTAAATATTATAATTATGTGTTGCAATTATTTGTAATTTTTTTGACATATAAATGTGATATTTGTGACGCAAATAAAAATGAAAGAATAAAACGCATAAGTGTTCTAAAAAGTGTGTTTGCGGTCGCTTGAAAGAAAGATGAGAATTCATGCAGGATAGAGGGATTACATAGGAAGAAGCAAGTATTTTTCCTACCATAGCAGCTTGCGTAGAGGCGGCATTCGCTCGGCTCTGGGCGGCCTTTAGCTGCGCCTGGAGGTGGGGCGTCGGATGGAAATATCGGCACATGTCCCTCGAGCATCGACCTTTCACAAAATCCATGCATACAGTGACCATTCCCTCCGCACTGTCCACTGTGACATGGTCAGGAGGGTGGGCGAACCGGCACTCGGTTTCGGGACGTTTGCAGTTGCCCCGCTGGTATTCCCTGCATACCTGAGCAAAGCAAACAATAAAGCTTTTTAGCCCCACATTATTAAAACAAAACAGCCATGAATGTTAGTATAATAAATCAGTTATTTAATTTCGATTTCTGCCCTTTTTCCAAGCTACTGCACAAGCATGTATTTACAAACCCCATGTACAGCTGCTTTCATTGTAAATTCAACAGTTTGACACTGGGTTGAAAAACTATTCCTCTCTTCAAGCGCTCAAGTTAAACCTTCGGAAAACTATTCCTCACTCCAAGCTCTCAAGTTAAACCATCGGAAAACTATTCCTCTCTTCAAGCGCTCAAGTTAAACCTTCGGAAAACTATTCCTCACTCCAAGCGCTCAAGTTAAACCTTCGGAAAACTATTCCTCACTCCAAGCGCTCAAGTTAAACCTTCGGAAAATTATTCCTCTCTTCAAGCGCTCAAGTTAAACCTATAGAAAACTATACCTCTCTTCAAGTGCTCAAGTTAGACGTTTGGAAAAAAAAACAATTCCTCTCTTCAAGAGTTCAAGTTAGACGTTTGGAAAACTATTCCTCTTTTAAAGTGTCCGAACTTCGATTCAATTAGAAATTCTGATATATGTCTATCAAAGGAAAACATGCAATTTGAGATAATTATTTAGTTACTCGTAGCGAAAATTATTAGAGATTCCAAATGAAAGCGCATGCACCTGAGAACCACAGAGAAGAAAGTTTTAGTAAGTCGCGTTAAGATGTATGTTTGTAAAGGTTGTAGAGAAGCAGAAACGCATGCTTGTGCTAGAAGCAGGATAGTAAATTGTTACATTTAAAACGCGAGCCAGCATGAAGTTAATGCGCTTTCATGGTTTGATTTAGATTGCATATTAAAGAATATCACAGATATCAAGAGCATACTTAACCTGTAGTGAGGAAATAAATTTTCAGTTCAGAACATTTTTATACAGTTAGATTATTTATAAAAACATAGAACTTAATTTGTTTTTAATAATCTAATTAGAGAACTGTATTAAAAAACATATATGAATGGAAAGTTACTTTCTTATTCAAAATGGTCTAAATAACAACAATATAAGAATATTATAATGTACATATTAGCGCTCACATATTAACAAATAGAACATTCGTATATATAAATGCTTTGTATCACACAGTGATTGTGAACATAGTATGCAAGTAATTTACACAACAAAAACAATGCAATCTTGTCACATAAAAATTTCAATTTGGGAATAAAAATACTTCTCTTTTTTATCTCTTCCTTTTCTTGAGAACTGTTCTATGTATTTTCAGAATTTTTTCTTTATATTCATAAAAATGTCATAAAAAGTAAAGGAATAGTTTCAAGAATGTCATTTTAATTTTACAGCGATATGGAGTCGATTGTCTACAATTTAAACATTCATGATTTATAGATTAGTTTGTTATTATGACGTATAATACAAGAAATGATATGCTTAATAATTAAAAGAGAAATTTACATGAATATCATCCCAACACAGGTTTAGGCATGACGGTTTCTGGAAACCAGGCAACATCAAAAAAGTTGAACATCATTTCTTTTGACACTGCTTAAGCGTATATACGAAAACCCATTATTTTACGTGATAAAAAACAACCAACTATTACACTTTTCTTTCCACGATTTTTTCAGTGTATTCTTCGAGATTAAGGGAAAGAAACAGGATGTAAAAAATTTAAGGTAGACTCTTCACAAAAAAGGAGAAAATAATTTTGAAGTACATTCAAGACGTTTATTAATTGCACGTATTTGTTACTTGCGTGAATTTCATTGTTTGCGTGTGCTTCTTACTCAAAAAACTGAGGCATGACCGTCTTTTTGCTTGCTTTACATAGCACTGGCACACCATACACCACTGAGAATATAAAGGGGATGATTAGGGAATCGGGATAGTTTTTGCACTGGGAATTGGCCCAGTGAATAGCAGATATGTGCAGAAATTTGGCATATTCACGGAACCAATTAGAAGAATAATACCTTAAAATGAATTATTAAGATTTGCCTTTGCTAAACTGACAAAAGTTACTTTAAATTCGGTGCTAATAAAAGAAAATTGCAGGCAAACTAAATTTGCAAGAAAAGGGCGGGCATCTTTAACATTTGTTAGATATATAAGAATAAAATTATTTCATATCTGATGTTAAAAGTGCATTTAATTCTCGACATAAAAGTAACATTAAAGTTTGTTGCCTAATTTTTATTTAACAAATTCACTACTTTTGAAATACCTATTAAAATAAAACAAATATAGAAGAAACAAATAATTTTAAAATGCTCACAACAAATATTCACACATCTATGAAATTCTTCTAATTCTTTAAAATACCGTTTAATTTGAAAAGGAAATTGCTAACTAGACAGAAATTTAAAAATGTTAGAGAAGAAACAAAAGCTTGTTTAAGGATACCAGAAATACGATAATTAGGTTTCAAAATCTCGGGATTAGAGCAAGGCTTAAGGTTGTAATTACCACTTGAAATTTAACGCTTTTGATTCAATAGGTTCATTTGGAAACAAGAAAAACTTATTCTTTGGAATGGATTTCTTAAAAACAATATAAAGCTGTTTTAAAGAAACAGCACTGTTCCGTTGCGGATAAATTCAATAGAATAGTGCAAATGGGAATGATTATAGCATAGTTTGGAATGCGTCCAATAATTTGGGTGTAAAAAGCGTGATTGAGGAGATCACAAGTAAGATGTACGAGGCGTGAACATTATTTGTTAGCGATGTCTTTCTGGCTGATCGATGGGATTTTGTGAACGAAAGGAACGTTTTTCGTGTGATTAACAGAAACGTTGAATTGGTGGATCTTTTGGGAGGTGAAGAGAAGGATTTGCCTCAGACAAACAAGTCAAGATACTCTACCCCCCTTTCTGACAAGCTCTCAGTAACTTTCCGAAGTTAAGAATGACCTTTCAAAAAGGATGGAGCTTTTAAAAAGAGTATGAAATCGATTATTTTCCAAGTTGTCATACTCTAAGTATGGCGCATTTATTTGAAATATGATGTCAATCTTGCAAAGAGTTTTTTACCCATTTTTTATTTACGTATTAGTTAAAAGGTATTTTTAACAATATACTTTTGCTGTTATAACAGTTCATAAAATAAATGTTAAATAATCGCTTTCTTATTGATAGTTAAGTAACAGGGAAGCAATCATCAAAAACAGCTCACGCTCCTGCAAAACCATTAAATATTAGATTCTATATTAAATGAGAAAAAGGACCTTTAATGTTAGATTTTATATTGAATGAGAAAAAGACAGCTATGCCATCATACGGAAGACACACATTTTAACTGTCACTTTCTAAAAATTATTCATTCTTGCTTATTTTTTGTATGTTGAATCCTAATTGAATAATTCGGCTTCTTGCAACCGCCATCATTTTGCTATGCACCAGGGTAACTGAAAATACATCACCCATTGCTAAATTTGCCAGATTTACTTCAGTCAGTTTGCAACAAGCCTAGATTAGTGAGGGTAAATAGCCTTATTAAAGGTTTATTTCAAAAGGTCGTAGAAAATTCAGTCTCACTGATATATTCTTCGCAGATTTCCTAATAGTCCTAAATGTATTTAGGTTGAATTTAATAAGCGTGAAAATTATCAGGCAGATTAGAAAATACAGAAGACTTTTCCAATTAGCTCGGTGTATTGAAAAAGGCCAGCGATATTTGCAAAGAGTCGGGTTTTTTAATTAGCCAACCACATATACATCATACTAGTATGACATGGTGAAGTGAGTCCATCGGATGAATGAGTTTTACTTTCCCATGACACCAATAAGTGCGTTATGGGAATCACAACATCAACTGTTTGCAAACATCATCATAATCTGGTTATTTCTGAACATATAATTGTAATAAATTTGAAAAAAAAAATAGCTTAGTTACGGCATTTGACTTCATTTTGAGACAACTTTATTCATACAAATAAAATATTGCCGAACTATGCTTTAAAAAATTGCCTTTTTGTTTTGTGCTTAATACCTTTTTTTTCCTTACTTTACTGTATTACGCATACTTTCAAGAAGAACATCGCACAAATTTATGGTATTATGCTCCCTGCTTTCCAAACGTCAATATGGTTTTGGCTCAGTGACGTTTTGGGGCGCTTTTATCGCAAATTGGGCAACTCCAACAGTCCTTTTCAAAAAGTAAAATAAATTTCGGCAAATATTTTAATATGTTAGGGTTTGTTACCTCTGAAACGCCACTGATTACTTCAGTGAACTATATTTTTCAACAGGATAATGCTTCGATGCACGTTTCTAAGAGCGCAAAACTCTGGTTTAAAGCTAATTCTGTAAATTTAATTTATTTGTCGAAGAGTCTCGATCTTAAACAAATCGAAAACTCATGGGGACATCTAGCCCGAGAATTTTCTAAAAATGGCACACAATATCAATGCAAACAGTATCTTGTCTTCGCTATAAAAGACGCTTCGGAAAAAATGTTCGTGGACATTTTAAGAGATTTCTCAGGATCTTGATCACTCTGCTTATTCAAGTGATTGTAAAAAAAGGTAGTTTTCTTGATTATTGACGAACATTTTAAGTATTGCAGAGCATGTCCTATTACTTTTTTCCATCTATCCGTTAGTGTTGAGTTTTGTAAAATTCATATTTTGTAGCAAAATTTTATTTTTTATGCGCTATGAAGAGTTATTACAAAGTTATGCAACAGAAGTCAAACTTATAAGGCTTCATTCAGATGAAATTAAAATAAGGCATATTTTCGCTCAATTTAATGTTGTCTTTATATTTTTTTCACTCACTGCACAATTAATCTTCAAAAAGAAGTTTCATACATGATATTTTATTCAAAAGCAAATGTTTAGAATTTAATACAAGAAATGATTCTAACATAGCGTCATTCAAAAATTCTTTAGTACAAAAAATATTTTTTTTCTACCTTTTATTATTTTATAATAAAATAAAATATCAAAATTATTCATGCGGATTACCATTGCAATATGAAAATCGTGTCCAAAAGTTGAAAATGCAATATAAAGTTACACTAAATGATAAATTCACTCATAATAAATTCAATTTAAAATTAAGTAGAATAATTTTGAACAAGATAGTATTTATTTTGCTCAAGCTTACAACCAATAAAGGCTTATGAACTACTGCTTCGTTTTGTTTTCACATATTTAACCTGCAAAACTAAAGAAAAATGTGCCTCGACCAACAATTATTTCATAAATATTATATTTTGTTTTTAATTTAAACTGATGAGAAAGGTCAATAATTTAATTTTTAGTTTTTTATTTGAATTAACTGAAATATACAATATTTTATTCTTAAAATGAATTTAAATTTAAGACTAAAGTGCAATGTTTAGCAAAAAACTTTTATTGAAAGGTTTCAAATATTTACTAAAAAGAAGTTAAAAAATTTAAGTCTTGATGTTCCGCACTTTGTCACGAAAATTATACGAAGATTCGTAAAAGCATTTGATTCCAGATTCTTGGATTTCTAAAATAATTCATAAACATTATATTTCTGCTTTGAATTGTGCAAAATCTATTTGTAAACTATAAAGCCAAAATCTCTCACGGGAAAAAAATAATTTAATTTTTAAGACATTTATTAACCATTAATACAATTATACAACCTTTTGATTCAAAAAATAAACTGAAATTTAAGGCAAACCAGGCTTGCACTATTAAATTAAATACAATGTTTAGAAGAAAAAAAAACTAGCCTTAGATGGCGTCATATCTTTATTAAAAAAGAAGGTGAAAAATAATAAAGTCTTGACGTTTCTCACTTTGTCACGAAGATTATACCCTCTTAATAGGATTTGCTTCTAGGTCATCGTATAAAGAATTTCTTTAATGGCTGCTCTTTGATGAATGTTGGCCCAGACGAGGGTGGAGGCATCGGATTTATTTGCGCCTAGTCCTAATGAAGCCCCTATTAATGTCCTTAATAACAGCGGCGAAAGTCTGTAAGGCTGACCGCATTTATTCTCATTAGCATTCGAGCGACAGCCATTCGATACCATTACTTGTTTGAAACCATTAATCCTTAAAGCGAAATGCTCACATTCATTCTTGTTTAAATCTCCGC
The DNA here is from genome assembly GCF_982258835.1 of Parasteatoda tepidariorum. Taxonomy (NCBI): domain Eukaryota; kingdom Metazoa; phylum Arthropoda; class Arachnida; order Araneae; family Theridiidae; genus Parasteatoda; species Parasteatoda tepidariorum. The sequence goes on from NC_141765.1 coordinate 37,798,951, forward strand.
AGTCTGGCTTCAAAACTCCTTTTTTAATTCTATTTATTTAGTCTTGGTTTTTAAATGTCGGCAAAAGATGAATTTTCTTACCTTTTATTTTTAGAAGTTTGGTTTAAAATGGATTCTGCTTTCAACTGACCTTTACAAAGCGTAAATTAATACTAACGATGTATTTTAATAAATATTTTTTGGAGGTGTTCGGCAATAAGGAAACAGGATGAGTGCTGTTGTCTTGAAGTTAAGTTAATGTTTAAAGTAAGAAAAGATCTTGACCTTAAGAGTTATGAATAGTTTTGTCTGGAAACAACATTTTGAAAAAAATAATTTATCAAATAAGTTTGGTAAGAGTAAAAATGGTGTTGCTTCACGTTTTGTTTCGATAAATCTTCCTTGTATGTATAAATTAGAGCTTTAAAAAAATCTATGTATCATTAAAAATATCGATATTTTTTAAACACCCTGATAAATAAAAGTAAAAAAGAATCCTTTACAAAAATATTTTTGAAGGTTTATGTCTTACTATGAATCTTTAATGTACGATAATTATCGAAAATGATAATATCGAGGTAACGATAAACATTGAATAGGGTAACCTCAGGAGTAACCATAGGGCATTCCTCTATAATGCTAATTATGGAATAGGATAATATCAAAATAATTATAGACAACGATAATTATCAATAACGATAGTATCGTGAGTAATATCGAAAGCGATAATTAAGAATGCTCATAAGTTTCGTTAGGGCAACGAAAATATTTATCAATAAAAAAAAATTGGAAAAATATCATTAAGTACCTTGAATATCTGTATATCCAGACAAAATATCGAAAGATATTGAAATTCCGATATAACAACTTTGCCCAGAGTTACCATAAATCTAACATACGGGAACATAAATAAAAAGTTAATTTTTGAAGTACAGTTTTGATGAAAATATTAATTCACGTTAATCAGCCGCACCAGCTCTAAGCATTGCAAGACTTGTGCTGCCATCATTCACGTTTATCAGGTAACGAATTTTAAAGGTAATCTGGGTTTTTTTTCTCTCCCCTATTTTTTATCATTGTAGTTGATGTTTTTATTTAAACGAATGACTTCAAAATTATTAATTTTATGGGAATACCCTTTCCGATTTGCTTTACGATTTTTAGTTTAAAAACAAATTCATTCCAAAACGTCGTATGTCATAAAAACAAAACCCGACAAGCATGTTAATTTAAGTTTCATCATGAATGCATCTTACATAAATAAATAAATATATAAAAGCCAAACTGGTCATCAATTTAAATTCTAGTCTTAAAATGAAATTAAAGACAAGAGGATTAAATTACGTTAATGGTGTTTAAAATATGACGTAACCTAACAAATTTATCAAATTATTCTTGCTCGGTCGCATTTTTCCTTCCCACGTTTTGGAGGAGGCTTTTTCGTTATTTATTCATTTAGAACTCCATTAAAAAAACGCTGTGAAGTCATTTCCTGCAATGGAGCATCCGTAAAATGTCACCACGCTTTCTTCAGTGAAAGATAGCAAACACACTGAATAAAATCGTGACGGTGGAAAGAATACGAAGGAAGATGGGGAAAAAACTCATTCCCAAACTATTTCCTGAAAACGAAAGCTGCATTATTGAGTCAAGAAATCTGATCATTCCACTACATTTTCTAAATTCTAGTACTTTTCTTATCAATACAAGATTGTAGGTTGAAATAAAAAAAGAAGTAAAATAAATGTTTCTAAACTCAAAAAGACTAAAAATGAATTTTTTATATGCAAAGAACTCAATGAGAGGAAGAAAGGGCAAAAGAAATTTATTTTTCATTATACGCCAGCTGTTGAGCCCCTCAACTCCAATCTGCAAACGACCCATACATCATCGTTTGGGAGACATTTAAGAAAAAAAAAAATCGTTTGCTGCTTAATTTCAGATTTTGTGGTTAAGCTTACTTCAGAGAAAGATTGTTGGAAGACATTCAAGTTAGTTTTTATTTGCTTTAAAAATGCGAAGAAAAATGGTATTACGGATTTCCGGTAAAACAAAAAGACGTCATTTTTACACCGGATAAACTACAGTAACAAACAATGATTTTTTGAAATTTTGATATTCCACTTCCATGAAAGATGACATATGTGCAAAAGTCAGACTTGGAAGTTAAACTTACTTCGTATAAAGATTGTAAAAAGACATTTTTTTTTGTTGCATAACAAAATTAAGAAAAAATGGTGTTAAAGATTTCCGTTGAAATAAAAAAACATCACTTTTACACTGAATTAATTATATTAACAAATAATAACTGATTAGAATTGTTATTTGGTATTTTCATGAAGAAAATATTTCCCAAAAATATAGTTAGCGCTTTTTATGGTTAAGCCTAACATATTTCACATAAGGATTGTTGGGAGACATCCTAGCTAGTTTTATTTGCTTAAAAACATAAGTTTTACTTCAGAACTTAGGGTTAAGCCTAACATATTTCACATAAAGATTGTTGGAAGACATCCTAGCTAGTTTTATTTGCTTAAAAACATAAGTTTTACACAGAACTTTAGGGTTAGGCAAACTTCAAGCAAAGATTGTTGGGAAATATCTTAGTTTATATTTGCGTAAAAGTGTGTGGAAAAATGCAAAATTAAGAATTTTGGTTAAGCAAATGATAATCGTATACATAACATTAAAAACGATAAATTGTATAAATTAAATTAACCAACTAAAATTGATTGGAACTATTATTTTTAATTTATATAGTAGATAATATTTACGTTTAATTTCAAATTTTGTCGTTAAACCTCGTTTGCATAAAAAATGTTAGGAGACACAAAATTTGTTTTTTGTTGCATAACAAAATGAAGAAATAGTGGTGTTTTGCACTTCCGGTGAAATAAACGATTTCTATTTTTCGTAAGATAAATTACGTTAATAAATAAAAATTGGTTAGAGTCATTATTTCCCATTTAAAACAGGAAATTTTTAAAAAAAATTACAAGATTAATGACCGATATCAGATTATTTTTGCTTACAGCAAAATATAAAATAAGTGACATAAGATATTTCTGGCATTTAAAAAATAGCTTGCATTTGCAGACATAGTTGTTTGAAGATGTTATTTTCTATTCTTATATCTGGATCTACAATCCACGCTTTTTTCTTAAGACAATGTTTTCCAATTTTAGATTCTAAGATTTCCGACTCAGTGTTTCAGTAAGTAGTAAAAGTCTTTCAGTAAGTAGTAAAAAGTATTTATGAAATTCTAAATATATTTGACCATTTAAAAAAATAGTACTCCCGATGATTCCTCTAACTCAATTTGAAACAATTATTACATTTCTAAGCATTCAAATACAATACAATGACACAAAACAATGAAATAGTTTAATTTAGAAAGTTTTACATAACATTTATAAAAAATTTAAGCACACACGAACGAAGAATTTGCTCATATTTAATTAGTTTTAATTCTACAAATATACTTGAGTATAACAGAATACAAGAAATGAAAAATTTACATAAAATTACAAACCAGGTGAAGATTGTGTTTTCACAAATTTAAATATATTGAATTTAGAGCTGACATATCATGCACGAAAAATTATTTCATACATAAAAAATTACTAACTAGGCGAAGATATTTTCCCCCAGAGATTAAAAACAGTGAACTTAGATTTCACATATTATGCACACAAGTATAATAAAACTTGAACTAGATCCATCAACACTGATTACAGGCCTTTTGGTAATTCATTTAATTTATCAGTTTCATACATTAGAATTGCGACTAGAGAAGGTAGTTTATAAGTAAAGAGTTTAAGAGCTATTTTGATGAGTTTTTTGAAAGATATAGTAAAAAAGAGCAACTGAAAAATTTAGTTCATACATATTTAATAACAACAAGGTGACTATGGTTTTTTTCACAGAGCTTGAAAACAATGAACTTAGAGCAAACGTATTATGCACGTAAGTTTAATAAAATTTGAACTAGATCTATCACAGGATCAGGCACAGGTGGATTTGTTTAATTTATTATTTTGATACATTAGAATCACGACCTGAGAAGGTAGTTTATAGATACTATTTAGATGATTTTTTCTTAAAGATATAGTAAAAAAGACAAACTTACTTCTAATCTGTCAGTTCGAGGCGCCTTCTGTGTGACAATAGGTGTGTGCACAATAGAAGTAAGTTGGGGCGGTGGAGGTGGGGCGGCCAAAGCATCTGCGGGCACCATTCCAGCAGGGATCATTGGGCTAGGGCTTAAGTATGGACTGAAAGACGAAGCCGTGTGACCTGCGATAGCCGGCATGTAAGGTGAAGTCGACGCCTACGAGAAAGAAAATTGATAAATGTAATGCATAATGAAAAAAAGGTTTGATGTACAGCTATTTAATAAAAGATGACGTTATTTATGTATTTTTTCTCTTCTTTTATGTGAACAAAAAAACGCTTTTTGCAGGTACTTTATTGGTTACAAAGACTTATTTGCAAGCAGCGTATAAGATATTTGTAAAAAGATAGAAAATTAATATAAAGTTTTATCTCTAGGTACTGTAACAGTTGACCAATTGTTTTCAATAACTGTACTCAACAAAATAAACGCTATTTTCAAATATTGCAATCGTTGTTGTTTATCTTGAATGAAATCGAAGATTTACTATTGTTAACAATGTAGCTACTTTATATATACAGAGAAAAAAGTATATCTACAACCAAAATATGATCAAATTTATCGTGTTTCTGGCTCTATGGGAACACCAAAAGACTAAAGTTTATTGTTTGTTTATTGGATTTACATACATTTGCAGGCTTGTGTGCTCAGTTTAGGCTAATAAACCTTTGTCAAATAGAAGGACGGATAGTACAATAGAGAGAATGACAGCACGAAGATACATCCAGGGTAACGGCAGGATTCGAACTCGCTACCTCCACGCTTTGCACAGCTTTTGGAGGGTGATACCACTTGGCCAGAGAGAGCCCCAAGACCTTTGTAAAATGATTTTTGTAATGACTTTTTGGTAAAAGTCAAATATTTTTTCTATTATCATGCTGTTTAGTAGTAAATGATTCAAAATGAGGTAATTTTAAGCAAAAGTCAGCAATTTCAACAGTGCAGTACACACTTTTTAACTTTGCTTTTGACCGGGATCAGTGGCGTTGTCTTGTAATACAGCTGTTTGGAGATCTAGGCTGTAGGATGGCTTGAGGTTGGGAGTTCGGTCCTCTGTTGATTTATGATTATGCAGTTTAAAGGGCGACGTAAATAAAAGAAAGAATTTAGCTTTTTGTCGGTGGTTAAATAATACATAAGGGGGAAAAATTACTACATCAAGGCTGTCCCAACATTCTAACATGGAAGCGTAGAGGTAGTTGGTTCAAATCCCAACGTACCCTTGGATGCATCTATTTATATATATTTATTTATTTATTATTATATACTCATACGTATGCTTGTGTACTCATTACAAAGCTCAGCTAATACTCAGCTAATGTGCCCTGGTCAAGATGATATACAGATAGCACAAGATAGAGAAAGGCAGTACATGCATACAACTGGGACACGGTAGGACTCGAATCAGCTACCTCCACGTTGCAATAGACGCATCTTTGTAATGTTTTTTTTTTTTCAATTAGAGCAGTTTTTTCGCAAGCTAGGATAGGACTTGTAAAGGATGTTTTGTAATGAGCATACAAGTCTTCATATGCAAATATAACAATAAAAAACCAGTTTGTTTAGCATGCATACTGAGGATTGTGCATTCAATATAAAATTGCTTCCTAAACTTCGTTAAAATTGAGTAATAGAGATTTTCAATCAAAACAAAAAACTAGAGATGAAATAAATCTGTTTTTATTCGATTTACTGTAAGGTCAAGTGTAGAAATAATGCAAGCATATAAATATGATATCTCTAAAAAGTTTAAAATTAAGTGAAAATTGTATTGTGATCAGAAATTTTTTCTTATAATTACTTTAAATATTTTCTTGTAGAGAACTTAAGTACATCCCTGGAGTTAATAGTAGAACCAAAAAAGTTTTCATCCATTTTTATTTGCCTATTTTAAGCGAACATCAGAACAGCATATCAAACTTCAATGAATCTATTTTTTATGCTAATAAATGTGTTATATTACACAAAAAAGTAGTTTAAATAAATAAAAAAATTTTGATGTTATTTGATTTTTTTATTATAAACAAAAAAAGTGACAGTTTTTGCCATTGAAAAATACAGTCACAAAATTTAAACCAAATTTTCGTTTATCATACAACGCACAATTATTTAAAAATACAGAAGTAATAATAGTGACTGAAAAGAACAATATTAACTATAAATAATATATAAAAAGCTTAGTAACTAAATAATCTGAAAGTTTGGAAGATCTGAGTTATGAAATCTAATTAATGCTTAATAAAGAATTATTTTGTCCCAATTCGTCCCAATAAATGACATATATATTTATATTGAAGATTAACAGTTCCAATAGCATTTTAATAATAGTTCCAATAGCATTTTTTAAAAAAATATATAAAATGAATCGCACATTAAAAACCATATCTATAAGTAACATATTGTTCACTAGTAAATGTTATGTTTATGACAGTTGGAAATACTTGTTACAAACTGGTTAGCTTCACAAAAATCGCTGGATCAAAAATCAGTAAGTCCAAGTACCCATAATTAAACTCATTAAAGTACATAGTATCTAAAGGAACGTAGAAAAAAGCAATATTGATTTTGTATACAATTATGCTTTTAAATAATCCGAAATAAAATATAATAATCCGAAATAAAATGAATAGAAAATTTTTATTAACCGTAACTAAAACCATTTTTACATATATAATTCCATTATAATTTATCCAACATACACGTTCAACTTCTGTAATGTCTTGTGGCAAAATAACAATTTTTGTGGATAACTGTTTCAAATTAACTACTCACTTTATTAGGAATTTCGCAATCCTTTCGTATTGAGACATTAAAACCCTTTCATCTCTTAATTATTCAAAATAAAACAAATATTGTTATTCAAAACTAATTGAAACTAAGCATAGCTATATGATATTATGACAGTTGAATACCCGAACAATTTCACAATTTCAAAAAATGTACATCAAAATTGATTACTCATCATATTAGGAATTTCGTAATACTTTCTTATTGGGACATTAAAACCCTTTCCTCTTTTAATTATTCAAAATAAAGCAAATATTGTTATTCAAAACTAATTGAAACTAAACATAGCTATATGATATTATGACAGTTGAATACCCTAACAATTTCACAATTTCAAAAAATGCATATCAAAATTGATTACTCATCATATTAGGAATTTCGTGATACTTTCTTATTGGGACATTAAAACCCTTTTATCTTTTAATTATTCAAAATAAAACAAATATTGTTATTCAAAACTAATTGAAACTAAACATAGCTATATGATATTATGACAGTTGAATACCCCAACGATTTCGCAATTTCAAAAAATGTACATCAAAATTGATTACTCATCATATTAGGAATTTCATAATACTTTCTTATTGGGACATTAAAACCCTTTCATCCTTTAATTATTCAAAATAAAACAAATATTGTTATTCAAAACTAATTGAAACTAAGCATAGCTATATGATATTATGACAGTTGAATACCCCAACAATTTCACAATTTCAAAAATGTATATCAAAATTGATTACTCATCATATTATGAATTTCGTAATACTTTCTTATTGGGACATTAAAACCCCTTCATCTTTTAATTATTCAAAATAAAACAAATATTGTTATTCAAAACTAATTGAAACTAAACATAGCTATATGATATTATGACAGTTGAATACCCTAACAATTTCACAATTTCAAAAAATGTATATCAAAATTGATTACTCATCATATTATGAATTTCGTAATACTTTCTTATTGGGACATTAAAACCCTTTCATCTTTTAATTATTCAAAATAAAACAAATATTGTTATTCAAAACTAATTGAAACTAACCATAGATATATTATATTATGAATGTTGAATACCCCACTGTTGAAAAATCTATTTGAGATTAAGTACTTAACATATTGGATGACTGCAACCCTTATAGACACTTGACAATAGTGAAGAAATAATGAGGAAATTAGAGCTCGATCTTTTTCGGAATCGTAGAAATAACAATGGGAAAAGAGAAAGAAAGAAAGAAAATTCGTACAAGAGATGGGGCTCATTTTACGCGCTCACGCCTTTAGTAAATGTCATTGCCAAACATTTCTTCTCTGAGCCACAACCCTCTTCTTTTTCCACCTTTCCTGCATTACTTTTCTTCTTTTAATCAGCGAAATTCTTTTCTTCCCAGTCAATAGAAGGGACGGGCGGTGACCATTTTGTCCTACTCTCTAATTTGTTTGACTCTTGAAGCTCGTATTTTTCTCCATCGTCTTTTTTTAGAGATTCCTTATTTCGGCCAAGAAAGATGGACAGGCGCTTCATGTCAGCGGTGTCGTAAAATTGGGATATCGTTCCCATTAGAGCCAAGTAATAAATCTTCTTTCAGGAAGAGGGGCTTAGAGCCAGATCAGTTTTTCAGAGACCTAACGATTTCGCTTTGGTTAAGAAAGAACATTTTCAGATTTACCTCTTTTCAACTTAAAAGTAAATTTGTGGTGGATATCCCAAGTAAGGAATTTAATGTAACTGACAAAAGATACTTCGATGCTGTGCATAACTGTTAGATTTATAAGATATTAAAATAGGAACTGCGAATAATTGTAGTCCGTGGATCGAGATTCAGACAGAAAGTAAAAGTTTATTAACAAAAAGCAAACAAACACATACAAATTTAAAAAGAACGCCATCTGGCGGTATAAAAAGAAAAAGACTTCGTAGCTATCCTTCCCAGGGAATGACAACAATCTCCCCCTGCGAGAAGGATTTTACTTTTTAACACATATAACAATATACACATAAAAAATATTAATTCTCTTAACATAAATTTCAAATTAAACTTATTTTTTCCAAAGAAAAAATTAACTTCTCAAAAGTTACAGCTTTAGTTAAAAAATCAGAAATATTATCATTAGTATTCTTATAAACAGTTTTTAAAATTTTATCTTCAATCATATCTCTCACAAAATGAAATTTAAGATTTACATGCCTGGTTTTATTAGAAGATTTACCATTATTCAACCAGTCAATAGCTGCTTGGCTATCAGAAAACATAGTAACAGGAGCATCAATAAATTTTTTACAGTTCAGTTCATTTAACATATTTATTATCCAAGTAAGTTCTCGAGCTGTGTCAGCTGCAGCAAATAATTCAGCTTCGCATGTTGATAGTCCTACACATCTTTGTTTTCTGCTTTTCCATGTTATAAGAGAATTACCTATCATAATTACACAACCTGAAAAAGATTTTCCTCCTTCTGCATTGCCCCAACTTGCATTCGCACTACAGTTTAAAATACCAAATTCTTTACTATAAAACAAGACTCTATCTTTTGAACCGTTCAAATATTTCAAAACTCTCTTGGCCAAAACATAATGCCTTTTTTCAGGACGTTTATTAAATTGTGATAAATAACTAGTTACAAAAGCAATATCTGGTCGGGTTCTATTTGCTAAATATAAAAGTTCACCGACGATTTCCTGATAATCAGTTTGATCTACTAAATCATCAGTAGGATTAAAACATCTATCTTCACCTTTAGTTATGGGAATATTTGTTTTCTTGCAATTTTCCAAACCATATTTTTTCATTAAAGTTTCAATGTAATGAGTTTGAGATAGACCAATTCCGTTTTCTTTTTGTGAAATCTCAATGCCTAAAAATTTTGAATCGTTAGTTGTTTCTTTTAATTCAAATGTTTGATTAAGTTTTGAAATAATTTCCTTGTATAATTTCGGATTATTAGAAAATATTGCCAAATCATCTACGTATACACAAATTGCGAAAAAGTCATTATCATTAATTTTAGTAAATACGCAATCGTCAGATGCAAGTTGAGTGAGACCAATCTTTTTAAGTTCATTTTTTAACTTTATATGCCAATTTCTACCAGATTGAGGTAGACCATAAATACTTTTATTTAATTTGCACACTTTATTTTTACCATTTTTATCTTCAAAACCTGGAGGTATTTCCATATATACAGTTTCATCAATATCACCATATAAATAAGCAGTTTTAATATCAAAAAATTTAACAAATAAATCCAATTTTGCTGCTAAAGCAATCAATAACCTGAATGATTCAATATTTACCACATGTGAATATGATTCAGAATAATCAACATTTTTAATTTGATTAAATCCAGCTGCAACCAGTCGCGCTTTGTAAATTTTGTTATTATTGTCATTTTTAATTGTGTACACCCATTTACTTTTTATTATTTTTTCCTTCTTAGGCCTCTCAATTAAATCAAAAACCTTATGTTTCTCCATCGAAAGAAGTTCGTTTTCCATTGCGGTTTTCCACTCGGAATATTTATTACTATTTATCGCCTGGTCATAATTTTGAGGAATAGATGATCCTTTCAAGGCTAAGTTCGCGTTTGCGGATATTTTGTTTTTAATTCTTTCAGAACGTCTTAATGCAGGAGTATTTTGATTATTTTCATTTTGTGAATCAGCACTTTCTTGAGAAGATTTATGAGAAAAAGAATGTTCACTGCTTGATTCAGTTGGAGGGGAGTTTTGGGTTTCAGTTTCGATCTGTGGTAGAGGCATATTAAACTGGGTCAAATCCTCAATGTTCCATATGCTACATTCATTCTTGTTTGTTAGAAATTTACTTCCTCTTAATGATTCGCTAAATTTAACAGATCGCTCTTCAATTACAATATTTTTATCGACATCATATATTCTATAAGCGCGCCTTTCTCTAGAATAACCGACGAAAATGCCACGTTTTCCCGGAACATCAAATTTATTTCGGAATTGTTTAGGTATATGAAAATAAACGACGCATCCAAATACTTTTAAGTAGTTAAGTTTCGGTTCTTTTCCTGACCATATTTCAATCGGAAGATTCTGTTTATTTTTACGCGGTGAAAGATTAGAAATGTGAGTGCTAAAATTTATCGCTTCAGCCCAGAATTTTAATGGTAATTCACTTTCATATAATAATGTTCTAGCCCTTTCTACTAATACTCGTATGGCTCGCTCAGCACGTCCATTTGACGAAGGATTATACGGTACTGTTTTTTCATGTATGATCCCATATTTTTCTAAAAAACTATCAATCTCGTTGTTAACAAATTCTAGACCGTTATCTGCTCTGAATCTTTTGATTTTCTTATTCATTAAATTTTCATACCTTTCTTTAAACATACAAAACATTTCAAATACATCATTTTTATGCTTCAAAAAATAAGAAAAGTACATCCCAGAAAAATCATCCACTAGAACTAAAAAATATCTTGAATTTCCTAATGAATCACAATTTATTGGGCCTGCTAGGTCCGCATGAATTAACTCTAATACAGAATTACTTTGTGCAATATTAATTGTTGGATGACTTTTATGAGTTACTTTACTTATATCACAAGATTCACAATGATAATTTTCAAAATCTTTAAAATTTATGCCAATAACATTTTGCATTTTAACCATGTATTGTGGATTTAAATGACATAGTCTTTTATGCCAAATATTATAAGTATCTAAGTTACTTACTTCATTACATTCTAACTCAGAATTAGTTACATCGTTATAATCAAAAAATTTAGGTGAAATGTTATTACACGGTTCCATTAAAATTTCGAAACGATTGTTTACTTTTACAGCTTTTAAAACACTGCGATTATCATTAGTTAAAATCAAAATATCATTACCATTAGATTTAATTTTATAACCTTTATCAATTAGTTTAGATACTGAAATTAAATTGTTTCGTAAATCTGGTACATATATTACATCATATATTGTTAGATTTTTACTGCAATTATCAACTGTTGTTGTAGCTTTTACAATACCGATTCCTTTTGAAATTAAATTTGACTTCTTACCTGCTAATTGTATTATTCCATTAACATGATTTAAGTTTTCAAAAAAGTTTAAATCTTTTACCATGTGTGAAGTAGCACCAGAATCCAAAATGAAAACAGTTTTGTTTTTATCAGTAGCACTAGAATTTATTTGGTGTTGTTCTTGTTCAGCGGTAAGTGCGAAATTTTCACTAGAATGTTTATCTTGATTTTCAAATGCACAATGAGCGTTATTGCTTTTGGTTTTGTTCATACCCGATTTAAAGTTCGAAAATGTTCTTTTTTCTTGAGATGTTTGGTTTTGATTTCCCTCGTTCTTGTTTCGGAAATAGCAGTCTTTAGCTAGGTGATTCGTTTTATGGCAGATGAAACATTTCTTCCTGCTTCTATTTTCATATTTATATTTTACTCCGAATGCTTCTGTTCGTCTGGGAATATCATTTCTTAATTTTGATAGGATGTTTTCTTCTTCCCGCAGTATTTCTAAAATTTCCTCCATTTGTTTTTCGCGTTGGGTTTTCAAGATCTCTCTTATTTTTGCAAATTTTCCTCTTAATCCTCTAACAGTATAATAAACAAGTTCTCGTTCAGAAATCTGCAGTCCAAGTGATGAACATTTCGTTTGAAGTCCTCGTGATCTTGCAATATAGTCTGACACATTTTCATTTTCTTTCATTTCAAGATTTTTTATTTCGTTACTTGCATCGATTTTTCGATCTTCTGTTTTACCAGTAAATGTGCTTTGAATTTTTTCCCATAGAATTTTAGCGTTAGTTTCGTTTGCGAACTGAAGACTTTGGTCATCAGAAAGCGATAGTTGTATGTATGCAACTGCGTCATCATTGTTTAGAGTCCATTGTTCTCGCAACTTTGGATCAACGGGGGTTTCTTCAGTTAGCACATTAGCTATTTTCTTAAGTGTCAGCAAAGCCTTGACTTTAATACTCCACTGATAGAAGTTATCACTGTTCAGCAGTGGGATACTCGGCAGATCCCTGTTCATTTTGATTTTGGAATCCAAACGATGTAAATCACGGCGAAACTAAGTGAAACTTTTTTACTGCGTCATAATTTTCAAAACCACAGCCGTGCTGCCAACTGTAGTCCGTGGATCGAGATTCAGATAGAAAGTAAAAGTTTATTAACAAAAAGCAAACAAACACATACAAATTTAAAAAGAACGCCATCTGGCGGTATAAAAAGAAAAAGACTTCGTAGCTATCCTTCCCAGGGAATGACAACAATAATTTTATGGCATAAATCAGTATTTACAATAAACGTGCGTTGGTTATTAAACCAAATGAAATGTTCAAATCAAGATTTAGATGTTGTCATATAAATTCATTAAAAATAAAAAAATAAGTAAATAAATGAAAATTTTAAAATTAAATTTTTGAATAAATATTTAATCCAACCTTTTATTGATGCAAGTTTTGGTAAAAACAAAAATAATTAACTGACGACATTGTAGAACTAGGAAATATTTTTCAAGCAGAGAAGTACGATAGCACCCTTTTCAGGAAAAAAAAATTAGTTTATTTTTTTGTTTAAATTTTTCTTAAATTTTACTACACAGTTCTATATCTACACATATATCAAAAACTGTTTTCAAAATGCAACAGAAATATTCTCAGTTACGTTTTGAAACTATAAAATAATAGTTTAAATTTATATATTAAAATGTGGGATTTTTTGTAATTGGTGTATAAAAATAGTTCCAAAATACCACAAAAACTTTTATTTACTGCTAAAACACTGCATGATATTTTTAAGGCTACACCACAGAGGCATTTTTGAAATAATACATAAGTTTATGTAATTTTTTTTGAGAGTGAATTTCTGAAAAATTAATTGTGTTTTTTGTGTTTAACGTTTCTATTACAATTTAGATTTTGATAAAAGCGTAAAGATTTCATGTCAGTACGTGTATTATGTGCAAAAAAGGTCCCAGAAAGTGCAAAAAAAGGTTTTTATAGGTACCAGAAGCATTTTTATTTACTACCTAAAAGATATAAACACTCGCTTTAGGGGAACTAATATTTAACCTTCCACTTATACTTGCGAAATGTTTAAACAACAATGCAAAGACGTTTCAAATATTATAACGTTAAATATATGTGTGTCATACTTATTTATTAGAAATAAAGAAAACAAAACATAAAGGTCCCTTTTCTACATTCCGTCTTTCATTAACAATAATAAAAATATTGCATGGCAGCCAAAGTGGAATATTTAAAAGGAAAAATCTCAGAATGAGACGTTTCCAAGGTTTCATCATAGAAACATTTTTTGAAACATATATTAACAGTATTTCGGATACCTAAATGAGACTTTTTGATCTACGTAAGAATAATGACTTAACAATCATACAAACAAATATGTAAGTCACACTATTTGTTAAAATATTAGTTATTAATAAATAAACCATATCATTAATTATTTATCAATTGCTCAAATATAGGCTGATTTGCTCAATTTCACATCTGAATAACATCAGAAATTTTGATAAACTTATCTTCTCTATGAGATTTACCTAAATATTTACTAAAAATAATGAAATATGATTTGCAACATGTGTTTTGTTTCTAAATTGCTAGAACATGTTTATGTAATGTTTCCTGACATGTGACAAAAGGGGTATCTTGGAATTTGGCACTTTGTGACAAAGAAGAGGAGGGGTTCAAAATTATTGAAAAAAAAAAGAGCAACATCTCTTATGAACGGATCCTTCAACATATAACCTAACTGCTATTTCACCATTTCATTTTATTTTCTCTTTAACTTAAGCTTCAGTTTTAGTTTCTAACAACGAATAATTTTGTCTGATCTAGGATGTAATAACTATAATAGGTGATTTGAAGCAGTAGAGCAGCTTCCGGATTTTGTGCCATTAAATTCTACTATTTCTCATTTAATTATTCTATTAAGTCAAAATATGAATCATGCTAACGCTACAATTCTCGACAGAGAATTATGAAATCAGTTTTAAAAGCTGAGAAAAAGATCTAAAGACTCATTTTCGAAAAAGAATACAATATAATAGGGAATATAGAATTTAATGACCTGGAGTTAGAGAAAAGCAATTACAATGTAAAGAACAATCATAATGTATTTTTAAATTTATTTTAAGGATTTTAATGAATAAAATATTTAATTTTGAATCAGAAGCCTAATAATAAACAAATTGTTGGATTTCTTAAACTGTAAAGAAATCTGCAGTAACATAAGACAAGGTTTTCGCACAAATATCAATTTCGTTTTCTATTAAAGTTATTCACTTGAGAAGTCAAAAATGTTTTACGTAAGAAAGTGATTTCTCTGCAGCAAAAATAGAATTTAAACTTAAATCCAATCTTTTACTTACGGGTAGAGTTAGAAGTTAAAATGTCTTTGAAAACACGGTTTAATAAAAGAAATAACATTATACACATGCCTCAACGGACTTAAAATTGACGAGATTTTTTGGATTGAATAAATTTCTTGAAATTTATGTTAATATTTTGTACTTGACTGCTCTAATCAATAAAAATTATCAGTCAAATATATCTATAATATAAACTATTTAGATAAACTTTCTTTAAATCATAGAGATTATTATGAATAAACCATAGAGATTTAAGTCATGGAAACTTATTTAAATCAAAGAGACTATAAATTCTAAACAATAATCAAAACGAATATTTCATTGTTTAAATTGTGAAAAACATGGAAAAATAGTTACAATATCACTAGATGATGCATGTTTGACTTATTCATAATTTGATGACCATATCTATGTACATTTTTCAATCAACTATGAATAATTTTATCGCTCATCAACTATTGAAATTTATATCACTCAATCAATTATTGATATTTATATAATTAATTTATGTATTTTATAAACAACACATATTTGACCTATTTCTTTACTGTGGTTAACTTGATTTCAGACATTTTGCGTAGTTTTACGGCAATATGATTCTATTTCTTAATATTTTAATGAAATTCATTTTAAAAGAAAAAGGAATAAAACTTAGTAGAAAAAATAAATCTTCAGATTATGCACAGTTACCTTTGATAAAACATGATGAACAGTTTAATGCATGAATTCCCTTATCCTTTAACCATGTTAATATCTTCACGAGTAACCTACTTAATAGAGTTTAATCAATTATTGATTGAACTGTAAGTAGCGTTTAATATACCAGGTCCGAAATCAACTATTGATATCGATTTCGCTTATGTAAATATCCGTATTGCTCAATTAATTGTTAATGTGTAATCATAGATCAGCTATTGATATCTTTATCACTGCACTGTTAGAATTTTCATTCTAAAATTACTGTCAAATAACCTGAAGCAGTCTGTTAATCCAATTAACCGTAAAGTTTACGGTAAAGAACATTTTTTACCTTTACGGTTTTGAAACGGTTTACAACTAGGCTTCGAAACCGTAAAAAAGAAATTTAACTGGATATCCGAACTAGGCTTTTCGTTCGGTAATGTGCATTGGAGAATACAGGGCACAAATTGGGGAAAGCTGGAAACTCCTCACGTGTTGAAGGGAATGGAAGAAATATCATGATGTCAACGCCAGGACTCGAACCCCGTTCTGTCAATCACGAGATTGACAGATTAGCCCTCTCGGCTATAATATGAACTCAGCTGCAAGAAACTGAGTGGCTTCATTAGGTGAGCCTAGTTGGTGCGAAAAATTTTGGTTGTTTAACCGTATTAGGTGAAAGCAGTTAATAAACAGTTTTTCTCACAGTTAACAGTTTGAATACCATCTTATTTATGGTTATTTAACTATTTTATTTGAATATGGTATAATAAGTCAAGCAAATTGTGGTTTTACCATTTCTTCCGAGAAATTTCTAACAGCATAAAATATCACCACATATGTATCACCTATTTTAAACTACGCTTAGCTAATTTTAAAAATATTGTATAGTTTTAAGATAATATTTATTATTGATATCCATATCAATAAAATTTACTAAATGACATCTTTATCACTAGTTTCTATAAATATCGCAGACGAAAAATTATGTTTAAATTATGAATAATTTTTACATATTTATCCTTGATAAACTATTGACTTCTTTATCACTAGTTTCTATAAATATCACACATGTATAATCTATTTTTAAACTACGATTAACTAATTTCAAAATATTGAATAGTTCTTAATTTAATATCTTGATTATATCAATTAATATCTTGTCTATATCAATACAAATTAATAATTGATATCCTTATCACAAGTTCCTATAAATAACGCAGTTGAAACTATGATTGGCTTATTTTGAAAATATTGCATAGTTTCAAGGTAATATCAATCTACTTCTAACTCTTTTCATGATATTGGTTTTCAACTTCCCAATAAGTTAATATCTTCTACTGCAGGAGAGAAAGTTACTTTAAAAGGTCAAAAAGTCTAGAAGAGAACTTGTAGAAACTGTGAAGCAGTCCAAAAGTCTGGCAATAAAACGCTTGGCGCCCTGAGGACTAAATGGTGTTTAAACTTGGCCGCCGTGTTGGTTTGGCGTGGTAAGGGCCCAACCGAAAATGTCTGCTAATGGTCTTTTCCTTTTTCGTTGGCTCAGTTAACTTCTGATGACAAATAGCTCGCCAGCTGTTAATAAAGCTCACTGGAGCTAGTAATTAGGAGAACAGGTCATTGAGAAGGCGGGAATTTGGGATCATCTTCTAATAGTTATTATTTTTTTACTGGGATATTTTTGATAAAAGCTTAAATGAAAATTTAAGCTCTTTAATTTGTTGTTGGTAAAGTCCGATCTTAAAGTAAATATATCGTTTAGACTATCTTATTTGAATTTGAAGAGCATAAGATTGTGTTTCAAGGTGATTAAATAAGCATTAAATTAAGTTTGATGATAAAATAAATGAATTGTTTACACAATTGTTTTATAATTTGAAGATAGTAATATTTTGTTCAAGGTGATCAAATTAGCGTTAAAAATTTAAGCATTAAATGAAGTCTAATATTAATATAAATATATTTAGAAAATGTTATTTAAATAGGATGATAATAAGATTTTGAAGAAGGTGATAAAGGTGGTGCGTATAAAAATTTATAAGTTAATAAAATTTTATTCGAATCATTTATCCTTTAAATAACTGATGGTTTTGAGTTACTTAAATAGTTATAAAAGTGACGAATTCTGATAAAATGATTTTTAATAAAAAAAGCTGTAGTTTTTTATTATTATTTTTTTGTTGTTGTTGAGGGGATTAAGAAATTTTACACTGAGAAAAATAGTATGGTCAAAACTACCTGAATATAGTAAAGTTTACCATGTTTTTGTCTCTATAGGAACAACAAAAATCTCAGTAATTATTAGCCGGTCTTTCGGTAATGATTTGATAAAATTAACAAGAAAATATGGTTTTATAATAGGCGATAAAATTTTGTAATTGTGGTAAAATTAGGTAAGTTCATCCTAATACCTAAGAGAACGGCACAAAAACCATTTACTTGGTTAAATTTACTTTTCAGTTATACATGTTTTACTCAATGTGTGGTAACAAGGACTATAATTTTGAAAACCAAAAATAAAACGATACCATATGAACGGAAAAATTGCCAAATGAATGGTTTAAATACTGTATATTTAAGTTTTTAATACCATAGTCATGCTCTTTTTACCAGAAATGTTATTACCATACAGTACGGTAATTTTACCAGAATCTTTTCTTTCATGTAGATATATATGAATAGATAATTATAGTTAAAACAATAAATTTGCTAAAAAAGCCAACAAAAAAAATATATGGAGTAAAAAATTTCAATAATTTCTCACATATGTCAAGTATTTCTCACATACTATGAATTTTAGTATTATTGATGGTACAATGTACATTTTTGCACTGTCTTTTTTGCTTTTGATGGTACAATTTTATCAAAATTGTAACAAACAGCATAAAAATAATGTCTTAATGGATCTTCACTTCAACCACAAGTAGTTTTTCACTTATTTTTCATTGCATGTTGTTCAACAAAATTTGCTCTTCCAAACAACTAATTAGTGACTACAACAAGCATAAATGCGTTATTTCTAATATTGCTTAAGGTAAAAATAAGGGATAAGTAGCTAAAAGTTAACAAGTTCTATCGAGAAAATAGTTTGAATAAATTATAAGATACAAAGCAAATTAGTCCAAAGACACACTTCTAAAAGGTTTTAAAATGCAAATTCCAAAAATTATACTGTACAAAGTGTGATAGTTTACAATTTTTTAGACATGAGATTTCTATTTATTTTTTATAGAATGCAAAACTATTTAAAATCGTTATATACAGGATCAATTTTTTTTTTCCATTTATCACTAACATCCAACATTGCTTTGTTTTCTTTAATTCTGTTTAAAAGAAGATTAATAAACTACACAATGGAAATATGATTAGAAAGTTTCATTTAATTTGATTATATTTATAATTAATGATGAGTTTATAACCTGTTTATAAACCTGTTTTGCCCAGTAGACAAATGTACTAGTTTGATTTCAGAAAATATCATACTCTAGTTTACACGCAGAGTATCTAAAATAACAAATGTTACTTGATAGCACCTCTTAAAATAACATTTAGTGGCTGATCTCAAAGTTAGATTTCCAATCTCATTAACAGTTAGTTAAAAAGTCCTATCACTAAGTTGTAGAATATCTTCGACTTAGCATATTAAGACACAGTGGTAATATTCAATGTTCAATGGCATATCTAAAGTGACCATTTTTGTAGTAATTTTTTGTATTTTAATATATCTATCTATATATATAATCGTGGAATTTCATTATTTTCTGACAATATTTTACTTGCCAATAGTTTACTTTGCTTGCCAATAGTTTAAATAGTGTTCTTTGTCATATCTGTATATAAAAATTAATCATGCCTGCCAAAATAAGCACTACTTTAGCTCAGTAAAATTAAGAATACATAGTTGGTTCCTTAAAATCAATAAAAAAGAATTTTACCAAATTTTATAATAGTGCAGTGTTAAGGATAATAGATTGATGTACAATTCAATAGATAATGAAGTATCATGATTATAACCTAAGATATTATTGCTAATACAATATATTGGTGAAATAATGTAGTAATTTAACTATCATAGCTATAACTGACATATATCATATCATAATCATAACTGACCAATAAAACAAACTTTATTTAATTTCAACGTTACATAAAATGGTATGGATCTATTAAAAATGTATAAAAAGTAAAAAAAAATGAAAGTATATCTTATTTTAACGAATTGTTTTATTTAATATGAATAATATTTCTTGTTGCGTTATGTTTTTTTTTTTTTAAGACTTTAGAAAACAAATTACGATTATCAAATTTGAACTTGATTCAAAAAGAAAATTGAACTCATATAAATAAAATACTCTTAAAATCTTATTATTTTTCTAAAAAAATTTCTTCTATTCAGTTGTTTAATTCAGGAATTATAAGCGTGGACATTTTAGTTTTTTTTTCTCATTGTTACGAATGGGAGAGAAAAATCAGATCAGTATTTCCGGGTTGTAGAGTTAATTTTCTGAAATATTAAAATTATTGTTATTTTAAAATTTTAAGTTGTCACTATCTCTTCTTATAGAACACATTAAAGTTATTATTCTTTTAAAAATTTCAAGTAATTATAGAGAGTAAAGAGATTTATAATTTCTCTAATCTTTTAATACATCCAAATTGAAGTTATTATTTTTTTTACTAAACAAATACTCGCTATAATTTAGTGAAGACATTTACAGTTGTTCTGATGCTTAGCACACACACATTATTCACAATTTCTAAGGCATTAAATTACAGTCTAATTTAGATTTATCGTTTAGTACGTTTCGTGGTGACATTTTTAATGGCAAAATAAAAATAAAAGAATATTCTGAAAACATCCGCTAGTTGTTTATTTAAGAACATATTTTAAGTCAGACACGGATGACGTTTCTTAGCTCAGATTTAGTGTGGAATGCGTTGGGGTGAGATATCCTCCCACGCCTTTGCGGAAGAAAAAAACTAAGTTCCGAATGAGGCCTCCAACAACAAGATATGATGCTAAATTTTTATACGTAAAGAATTTTTCCTGACTGAATTTCAGAAATTTTTTTAAGAAAATTAATTTATTTATAATTATTTTAAGTTAAATCCAATTCCTTTCGTTCTGATAAAAATGTTTAAACAGCAATATCTGGTTTGACGCAAGATGTTTAACACCTTACATGATTAACACAAAATCGAAGTAATTTTGATTCCTTTTATGAAAATATTTATCATAAAACTTTTAGTTGATTTTTCCAGTATTCAAATTCTTAAAGTTCACAGTCACATGTTAAGCCAAACCTTTTGAACACGATGATAAAAATTCATATTTAATTTTTGTTGTTGTTTCTAACTCCACTTGCCAATATCCGCAAGTTTGCTTGGTGAAACCAAGCAAATTTAAGGCAGAGAGTGAGTTTCTAGTTTTTCAGGGGTGCCATGAATTGCAAAGAATAAGACTTCAGTCTCACATGTCACAGCTCGTTTATAGGGCGGACTCATTCATACATCCACAGATTGTAATTTTGTCATGATCTAGAAACCCCCAGAGGTATTGATTTGTTGTGAGAACATGAAGGACTTTGTGACCCTACTGTTTTAAAGTGCAGCAGTCATCATTTTATACATGGGGAGTCTTCGGCCGGCGGACGTCGAACTCACGACCTGTTGGACATGGGGCCCAAAGCCCTACCAGCCAGGCTATCCCGGCCTCTATTTAATTTTTGTCTTCATCAAATTCTCAATAATTATTCTATAGCCTTATATTATTTTTATAGCCAAAATTAAAAAAAAAAATTATAGTTAATTTTGCTATATATTAGGTTCTCAAAATGTGCCGAAGTCAAAAACTAAAGCTGGATTTTTCTTATTGCGTTTGGAAAAAATATTCAAAAAATTTCATCATGAACGTTTCAGATGTTTTTTTTTCTTCCAAAAACGATAATAAAAATCTAACGTTAACTTTTGACTTCGGCATATTTTGAGAACCTAATAGCTAAATTAACTGTAGAAAAAATATATTTTGAGAACCCAATACATAACCTATAACTAAAAATTCTCCTCAGCAGTATATTCGGTAGCATATACAAATTTTTGTCAACATTTGTATTTACTGATCCCTATTTCTCCGTTAAATACTCTTTAGTTCCATATTTTTTGCCTTTATCAGGATTTTTAATGGGCTCTTTTGGTTTTTATCCCTGACAAATATTAATATTAGTTTTAAATTTTATGAAACCGTTATTCTTTTGAAAATGAAAATTTTTATACAGTATAACAAAAATATGTTCATTTTGTTTTAATAAAGAGTGAACGGCTTTACATTGAAATTTAGACTATTGTACTGGATTAAACTCTATTCTATAAGCTCCCTAATACGAGTAGTAATAGTTTTTGAAAAAAATGAATATACGTATTTAACTTTTCTTTGAAGATCTTTTAGGCTATTTATTTATTTCATAAAAAATAACTTTTCAAAACTTTTGTGACTCTAACAAGATATTGAAATTCGAGTACAAACTTACTATTCAAATATTCTCTTTCCAAAGATTTTGTGATTGCAAGATTCCATACTAAGCACTCACATATTTTTTTACCAAAAATTTTCTAATTGTAAGAAGATATTGAAATTCGAGTCTATACTTAGTATTCAAATATTTTCTTTTCAAAAATTTTGTAATTGCAAGAAGATATTTAAATTCGAGTCTATACTTAGTATTCAAATATTCTCTTTTCAAAAATTTTGTAATTGCAAGAAGATATTGAAATTCGAGTCTATACTTAGTATTCAAATATTCTCTTTTCAAAAATTTTGTAATTGCAAGAAGATATTGAAATTCGAGTCTATACTTAGTATTCAAATATTCTCTTTTCAAAAATTTTGTAATTGCAAGAAAATATTGAAATGCGAGTCACAACTTTGTACTCAAATGTTTTAATACTTTGAGTCAACAGCTTTTCATAGAAACAAGAACTAACTTCTAGTACATAGATTTGCCTATCATTCTGAAAATCCTATAATCATAATATTTGTTGTAGAAAAGGAATAGATGCATTTAACTATTCTTTCAAGATCTTCGAAATTACTTCTTTATACCAAGCATTTTGTTTAAAAATTAGTAATTATCAAAAAAGTTTGAAATTCTAAGAAATTTTGAATCCACAAATACTACCATACTTTGTACAGCAAAAAATTAATAATGCAAAGGGATTAATTAGGTTAGGAAAATAAGGAAAATTGGGCGTACATTCATGATACTCACGACAGCAGGAGTGAGTTGTGCGGTTGGTGGCTGCAGCAATGGCTGTAATGGCAATTGCTGCATTATGGCATTTTTTAGTGCCAAATGGTTCCTTCCATTGATCAATAGTTGGTCCTTTAAATGTTGAGGAGGATGGAAGTACTTGCATGGTGGCTTCTCCCGATTGCAACGACCCTACAAGATATAAATAAATATTAATTATTAATTATAATATATATTAATAATATATTTTAAAGGTAAGAATATATATATATATATATATATACATATAGCGGCACAACTGAAAAAATCAAGTTTTGAGATAAGTGGGTTTAAAGTTTTCATTGCTAAGGAAAATGCGTAAGAAATGCTTCGGTTTGCTTAAACGAAGATTATCTTCAAGTTGAATTATGAGTTGTACTAGTACTGCTGCTGAAAGAATGTGTATTTTCATATTTACACCTGCTCTTAGTTCAAAACGCGTTTTTTTTAAATTGTGCCACTGTTGCAGCCCATGAGCGATATATATATATATATATATATATATATATATATATATATATATATATATATATATATATATATATATGGACAAAACTGATTTGTTTAGCTTTGGTTGAGAAATTTGGCTCAAATTAAGAAATTTCTGTCATTTTTGTCAAATGTGCTATGATAAATATGCAGTTGGAAGTGTCGCTTTTAGGATACTTAAAATTTTGTTTCTCAAATAAGAGAAATTCAGCTTAAAATATACGTAATGCATGCAATACGTATGTATACGTATACATGTATACGTATACATGTAATAAAATTTCAGATTTATGAAGATATTTGGAGATTTTTTGCTCAAAACAATCGAATTTTTATCATAATTTTTAAATTGTACCTTTTAGTTTCAGCTTTTTAAAATGCAAATATCAAAGTTTCCGATTAAAGAGTCTTATATTAAAGCAGCTTTTTACAGCTAAAAGTGTTTTTTGTCTGAGAACTTAACAATGTATTCAAGGTAAAATTTGCAGCTTTTGATAATTTATATGCTACTTTAAAATTATTTTGAATAACTATCTTGACAAATGATTTTAAATATTACCTGAAATACCGTTTGTAAAATCATAACCTGAAATACTGTTTGTAAAAATTTCAACCCGATCGGGAAGTATCATTTCGGATGTCATATTTGTAAGATATAAACAAAAGCAGGAGATTTTTTGATGTAACTTCATTGGTAACGAAGTTAGCTTTAATCTATAAAACCTTCCTCGTATGTGAACATTGAGAAGCAGAAAGCAAATCGATCTAAGTATGCTTTGTAATATATCTAATAAGTATTCCTATGGATATATGCATACTTATTTCAAATATGTAATTATTACTCTTTCTCGTGGTTTTTAATTGGTGAAATCAAAACTGCTTTTGGGAAGACAGTTTATAAATGTAAACTAGTGCCGTTCCATATATTGTACGAAAATAATGAAAATCCACGATAAATAGAAATATTTTCTAATTTTAACTAAATTGCATTAATTTGACATCAATCAATGTTCTCATTACCAAAATAAAACAAGTATTTTTAGCGAAAATTGTATTATTACCAATGTAGAAAATATTATATTTGATAGTTATCGATATCGACAATACTTGCGATATTTTAATGTACCCGATATTCAGAGCGTTTTCAATAAATATTTTATACTTATTGAAAAGCATAGTTATCATGATATACCGTTGGAGTATTTATAAAAATATCGTTATAGCGATTAATGATATCGCGATGTTGACGCTATTTCACCCAGTTCTAGTGTTCATTTGAAGAGCTCCGTCATTTTTTCATCACCGAATGGTAATTCAAATTGGAGAAAAGGCTATTTATTTTTTACAAATTTCTTAGAAAATTGCGAATCAATTATGATGTGGTTTTATTAATTAAACATTTTATGTTTCCCCCAAAAAATTACTTCATGTTAAAGATCTTTGAATTGTACTATCGATATAGTTAAACCAAATACACAAATAAATCAGAATAATTTCCAAGTTATCAATTGGGCACCAAAACGTTTCACAACTTGAATATAGAGTGCTATTTATTCCTTTTCTCATTTTTTTTATAATACTTAATCAAATGATAGAAAGGTCATCAAAGAGTTTCGTTTTTTATATCAATTTTAAGTAGATTCAATTTGTTTTAATGAAATACTTGAATATTATTTTTCAAACTATTTTGAGTTCTTGTATTTACAATTATTAAATTAAGTTTAATAAACATAAATATTTTAAGCATTTAAATGTACTTAAAATTAAAAACAATTCGGATATATTTATAGTCATACAAAATTAGGCACAGCTTGACAAAAAAAATTCAAAGTAAATCAAAAATAAATTTATTAATTAATAATCAGATATCTTTAGAGGAACAATAAATGAATGAAACAAAAGTAAAACATTTTAAAAGATAACACCAGTTAGTAAATACTATTTAATATTGGCTTGGGAAACCATTTCCCAAGCCATTGGAAACCAAGCCATTTGGGAAACATTTCCTTATTTCATTTAATTTAAACTATTCCCAAACTTAGAAAAAATGAAGAAATAAACCAAGCAATAAGTAAAACAATTTTTTGATAAAACCAGAATAAATTACAGAAAACTGGTAGTTTAATTGATAAATTCATAACATGACAGACAGCGACAAAATTATTTTTAATAAAAATTGCAAATTTCCATTATTAAATTCATCATAGATCATTTTATTTGGAACAAAAAAATAAATCCATTTTTGGTTTGACGATCCTACACCTTAAAAGCGTAACTTAATTCGAGATTTCTGGTTTTGTGGAGTTGACGCTTTTCTATTCTCTGTTGTCATGGTGATATGGAACAGGAGGCTCATGAGAAGTTCAAGGAATGGAGATCTCTAGATATCTACACCCCAACCATCCTCTTTTCCCATTGAGGGACCATCTCGGGGGAGAGTGAGGAACGGATTCCAGAGGAAGGGTAGATATTGCGTTTCTCCTTCAACAAAAGGGACTGGTTCCATACTCTTCCCCCATCCTTTTATTCTAGAATCGAAAAAAAAAGGGAATGACTGAAAAGCGAAAATTTTGAAGGATTGGAATAAGTGGGAGTTTGGATGAGGTTTATATAATCTTCACATCTGCCAAAGACAAGTGTCCGCTTAAAATTCTCTTAATTTTCGAAAGAAAAGGAAGACGAATGGAGGGTTAGAGAAGTTTTTCGATGAAAGAGATAGCCTATTGATGAATTAATTTAATCCAGGAATTGTTTTAAATCACAAAGTTGCATATCGTATTAGCACTTCATTTTTTTTCTTCTAAAGATAAGCGCCCACTCTCCAATTTCTTTTAATTTTGATGACATATGAGTGCAGGATTCTAAGATTTCTTTGATGAAATAAAAAGATAACTTAGACAATAATTGAGTATAGAGTTTTTGTTTAATATTGAAAAACCACGCGTCGTACATAAAACACGACCCACAGTACGAGAATTATAATCCTATAATGGCTAATTTGATCTTATGAGATATATCAAATAACAAAAATCCGTTCAAATTTCTTTTAATTTAGACGAGTTCGATGCAAAAAATAAAAAACATATCCTATTAAGAAAATATTTTACATAAATAGTGTTTTAAATTGAAAAGATGCGCAGCATATAAAGTTTTATTATTCTAAGATGTAGAAAAATTAAACAACTACTGTATTCAAATTGATAAAAATTTTCTCCGTATTCTCTTTTCTTATAGTTTTAAGTATGATTCAGCGGAAAAAAATGCTCCAGGTATTTATTTTGATATCTATTTGACGAAAGATTGTTGTATTAATTAGATAATAACATATTTAGATAATAACATATTGATAACATATTAACATTACATAATACATAATACATCATCCATAAATACAGAGTCTTTCGTAGTTGGCGCCCTTAATATACGTATTCAAAATAATCTTTATTAAAAATAAAAAGGGGAAAGTACACACATTTAGGGACTTAAATGAATGTTAAAGTCAGGAAAAAGGTAAAAATGCTATTGAAGCTATTGAAAATGCTATTGAATTACTTTTGAGAAAGAAACATAAGAGCTGAAGGACGAATTAGAAGAACAGTGAGCAAAAAATAGCTTCTGAGAAATCGAATTTCAAAAATACGACTATTCCGAATTTTTTTTTTTTAATTATTTTTTTAAAGTTTTCGAGACACGACGAAATACGCAAGAAATTGAAATTAATGGAAAGGGGTTCAAACTTTGGACCGCTCTTTTGACCAAACTATTGGGACCATATTTTCCAGATTGCCGCTTACCCATATATTTTGGTGGTCAGAAATCCCATCCCATTGAAAAAAAGTTTATTCAGATAAAGTACATTTTTGTGTCATATTCCGTAACTTAAATTATTGTCGGCAATAATAAACTAGCAAACTTGAGGTCATCCCCTTGAACCATCAAGATTGAGTCCGAGAACGTGAAGATCCGATTATTAAACCAAAAGTTATTCAGCCTGTTCCGTTTACTTCTTTGCACACTGTACATATGATTGAACGAGTAAAAGAAACACAAATTTAATTATTAAAAATTTAGATCATAAGATAAACAGCCATTTTCTTCCAAGAAGTTTCTATGTTTAATTAACTTTCCAGTGTTTAATTAACTCAAAATGATAGAGAAGCATATAAACATTAAACATCATTACATTTCACAATATGCTTAGATTACAATTCCAAGTGTCTACAGAAGAAACATAAAAACCTTGAACATGTGATTTTTACGCTATTTTGAGTATGAAATATTGTTGGACGGCTTTCTACTTAGTAAATCATTTTAATCCAGCAGGTATCATAGAGTATTTTATCAGCTGTTGTTAAACCCTTTCGCAAGTGGGTTTGTTTGCCCGGAAGCGTATGTACGCGGAAGTTGTGTTCGGGGATGAATATTAATAACTACGATGAGGATGTTGATGCATCCTTATTTCAAGTTGAATGAAAGGTATTAGAAAGGATTTTCGAGAATATTGTGGTTACCTGCATTGCAATAGTGTTCCTCAGAATTAATTTCAAAATTAATTACCTTCTAAATATCTTGTTTATCTGAATCCGTGCAAGAAATAATTAATATTTTAGATTGAATGGAAGTTTTCCATTAGTTGAAACCATTAGTATAAGTCGAACAGGGAAGACATACAAAAATTTAAATGTTTCTGCGAAAGAAAAAGAAAAGTAATAAAATATATTAAATTGTAGGGTAGGATTGTAATGTAGGATTGTAATTTAGTGCGCAAAGTTCAAAAAGAGACAAGCTGCATCAAACAATAGTTTTTAAAAGAGATCAAAATGTAAAGTACACACTACAAATTTATCTACACAAAATATATGAAATTGACATAACGAATCAGGTATATTCAAAAAAAGAATAATATCAGTTAATTAGATTAAAATTGCAAATGCAATGAAATTACACGAAATAAGTAAAATGGTACATATAAAATGGTAAAAATTTTATAGAATCGCAAATTTAATAAAACAGATATACACTGTAAGACATTCCGGATCAAATTATGGTATAAAGTACCGACATTTTAGGTGCATCATCCGCAAAATTCATTTCACCATAGAATCAATTATATTGCAAAATATTAAAAAAATTACTGTATATCAGATTTTTTTTCTCCGTAACATGTTCCGTCAAAATGGGATTTTTATGGAATCATAGAATATAGCTAATTCCGAGATAAGTAAGCGTAACATTTCGCTAATTTAACACAGGCAAAGTCAATTTTTACAGTTCGCAATTTGTTAAACAATAAGATAAATTTATTTACAGGCCTTGTAATGGACCAAAGAAAAAAATAATTAGGGGAGAGTCGGGTAGCCCCGCCCACTTAAGGAGTATTGCTTATATTTCAGTATAATATTGAGTAATAATCAATATTTTTGTATGTTTCTATTGTTTTATCATCTAATTAAATAATTCAAAAAGAATCAACCAGAAAAAGAACAGTTTAACTTAAAAAAATTAAAATAATAAGTTATTTCACTACTGTATTCAACATATTTTCAAAACTATTGTTTACCATGTTACCAGCTGCATAAATACTTGAAACTTTGAAAATAATCTTTTTTTAATATAACAATTAATGGCCCATTGACTTGAAAAAATATTCTACACATATGAAATTGACAGTGGGTGGGGGTACCCGACACTCCCCTACATTTTATAAAAAATAAAAAAATAAAAAAAATCGGGACATTTTCTTGTAGTAATCTACTTAAGAAAGGCGGACAGCAAACTATAAAAATATACAGTTCGCTCTATTTAATCCAAATTTTATCTCAAAAAGAAAATAAATAAACTTTTTTCAATTTCATCAACGGAACAATTAATTCATGATAGTTTGTGATCAAGATAGAGAAACTTTTTATATTTCTGCTGCTTTAAAAAAACCGCATCAATTTAGTAAAAACTCCCTTTTAATTATAATTTGCAATCGAGTTCAAGACTACCTTAATCAAATAATTTAAAAGTAGGCCTTCAATAATTTTGTACAAAGATACAGTGAATATGCTGGTTTACATTTTTTGTACATTAACATTTAGATGGTTAAGTTTAGCTGGTTAACATTTTGTAATTTAGTAGATGATTTCTCAATTCACCATTTTAAAATTCTATAATAGCTGGATAATTAATTGTGACCGATTATTTCTAAAATCGGATTAAAGAGACGAATCATTAAAATACTCTACTAAACAAGATTTATTACTGTATTTGATGAAAGTAATAAATAAGGGTAGAAAGTAATAAATGCCCCCTTATTCATCACTATACAAATTAGGTAACGGAAAATTTGTTAATTGAATTTCGTTTTCATATAATGACTAAATATTAAAAAAAGTTTGAAACAAAGAATCACACCATGTACATAATTAGTGAATGTTTCTAAGTTGGAACTATTGAATTTTGCAATTTTTACTAGTATCAAAAAAAAAAAAAAAAAAAAAAAAAAAAAAAGTCAAAATCTTTCGAATCTTTAAATTGATTTCAAATCAATCATTTAAAAATCTGTATTTGTATTCGTAGATAACGGGATGTTCTAAACATGCACAAAAATCAGGAATACCAGGATGAAAATCAGAACAAGTTAGGACAAAGTATTTTTATCAGGAAAACTATGACTTCTATCAGTTATATTTTCATTATAGCATTTTACATAATATGTTTATCTTGGTTTTTTAATTCAAATAAAACATGAAAGTATGCAATATAATAATATTATTGAGAAAGAATTACTGAAACCATTGAATCGAAATTATTGAAACATTTTCAATATGAGAAATCAACCTGTATACATGTTGAAAACTAATGCAGCATGTTTTAAACTATTTTTTTTAAACATTTTATAGCAATAAAAAATAAAAATTTGAAAGTTAATCTTACAAAGATCATAATTTGAAATCGGTTCAAGAATTTAATTTAAAAAAACGCATTTTAATTGTGCCTGAAGCGTCAATAAATTAGATCAGCTCTTATGCCAACTTAAGCAGCAGTATATGTATGAAAATAAACCTTGACAGATAAAAAAAAATTAAAATCATTTCTCCAATATTTATGTCACAATTTATTTAATATGTTTTTTCAAATCTTATAAAAGTAAAAAAAAGGAAAAAAAGGATGGGAATTTTTTTAGTTTTAATAACAGTTTATTTTATACTTTTATAAGTATTAAACATCCTAACAATAGAAAAGAATACTTTTATTATAAAGAGATAAAAAATAAAAAATTCTCTCACATAAGTTCTTAACTGAAGATTTTAAGATCATAATGTTTACAATAAACAATTATAATGTTAATATACAAAAAGTAATTAAATAAGCAAAAGTAACAGCGAAAATATATTTAACTTTTTAGGACCTCCAAAAAAACAAAGATAACCGGGAAAACGAGTACTAAATTCCTAAATATTTATTAAAATGTACTAGGCTTTATTCTTAAAGCTATCTGTCAAAATGAAATCCTTCTAAAAAAAATCCATTCCTGTTTTTCTTGAAATGAAGATTCTAACAAAATTTGAAATCGGTTCAAGAATTTAATTAAAAAAAACGCATTTCAATTGTGCCTAAAGCGTAAAATTATTTATTTATTTTTAATCTCGGCTCACATCTTGTTGGCAATTTGCAAGTGAAGCAAGACGGGAAAAAAATTAAGTAAAAAGAAAAAGAGAAAAGAACAGCAGAAAAGAAAAACTTGCGCACTTAATAAATGCAGAGGCTACTTTTAATGCTACTCTTTTACTTTATAAAACAAAAATAAAATTGAAAAAGTACTGTGACATTATCAAGAACATATTTTCTATTCGAGGACTCAAATTTAAGTTTCTCTGGAAATATTTTAAAGGGAAAAAAAAAATGTATGTTTCGAAGCTTAATGTTTCATGCTGTAGTTTCTTAAATAAATTGTATAGAAAAAAAAGACTTACTCTTTCATCATTTAAGGAGAAATTAATGCACTCATTCGAAACCGATTAAAAACGGTTCTTTTATATTTTTAATTACAAAACTTCAGATTTCTTGTTTTTTTAATTTTATTTTTTGCTTTTTCATATGAAAAACACTCTATATTAATGCTTTACCACATGCAAATTATTATTTTTTATTTTGAATATTTATATCATTGTGTGGGAGAGAGCTGGTTAGCAAATTTTAATAAATTATTAAGTAAGCGAAACCAGCACATCCTATGAACAAAAAAGCAAGAAAGCAGCCAAAATTTTACTGCAATAAATAATTTTATTGCTATTGGCTTGATACCACAAAATGAAATTTAATTGAAAGCAGTTTGAAGTTTAATTATTCATTATTTTTTAAAAGTATATCAAATTTAGAATTAGAATTTCATAAAATATTTACTAACATACAAATTAAAATTTAAGGAAAAATTTTAAACGTTAAAAATATTGATTAATTTAAAATAGTTCATTGGTTAAACAATATATACTATTAGGCAATTAAAAAAATTAAGTAATACTAACGAAGACTAGTTTTTTTTATATATAATGTAGATAAATAAAAAAAAAAACAAAATTATAAAAATTATTTACATTTTATCATTCTTTATTTTAATTTTCTTTTTATGAATAAGAGAGAATATTTCAGATTGTAAAACACAAAATAATATAATGAAGTATTTGAATTTTATAAATAAGTCTCACAAATTGCGATAAAGTGATTCTCTCTTTCAAATTAGGCGTAGAGTACAAATTATGCGTAGAGTATAATGAAGTTTTAAACTTTTCATTCACAAAAGAATTTCTAGACACATTAAAAAAAAAAAGTACGAGGAAAATTTAACTTTACGAATAAGAAATAAACTTTATTAACTTGTAATAAAGATGAAAAAATCAGTTCTTCCATTATTAAATTATATTACCATAGTATTTATTTATTTATCAATATTATTTCCCAAGAATTTTAATTTCCCAAAGGAAAATAGATTGGAAAAGAATCTAAAGCATTACACAAAAAAAATTTTTAATAGGAAGTTAATATATAACAATGAAATTGTTACTTAATTGAAAAAAAAAATTATATAAGAAAGAATTCATAAAAATCTATCCGGCAAACTTTTAAGTTTCCGAAGAGTTAATATTTCGAAAGTGTTTGTCAAATTTACCGATAGATGACGCTGCACGTCTGCTTTCAGGTGATTCTGTGAAATTGTTAGAAGATACCAGCTTTAGTCAAAGTAAGTGTTAAAAAACAAATGTTTTTACAGAAAGAAAAAAAAATAAAAATTTAAAATTCATAAAAAATAGCATATTTTATAACTTATAATATATTTTATTTAATTATAATTATTTACCTGTTATGTCGTTACTAGATGGCGCTAAAAGTTCAATAAATGAAGTTTTAGAATATTTTTTCTAGAAATTGTTTTTAAAATAATGGATACAAAAAAAAATTTCGCCCTAAATTTAATTCGCCCAAAATAATGAAATGAAACAAAGCAAAAGTATAATACTGTTTGAAAAATATTTTAAAGACGTTTCTCATTTTTTTAAAATAATTCTTTCATTTATTTAAATACTTGCAGATTGTTGAATTCTAAAATCCACTCGGAAACAAACCATTACCAAAAACAAGTTTATATCTTATAATTTGTTTAAATTAGCAAATTATGTATAAAAATTTTACTTAAATGAAATTTCGGAAGTATATTGGAATTTTATTTATAAGATGCGAAGAAAAAAGATTTTAAATGCGTACAGAAGACATAAATTATTTTAATTTTCGCAAAAAACTTGAATTGCCTATCTATTTGTCATTTGAATTTTGAGTTTCAGATTATATCGGTAGATTTTTTTAATACCGAATTTGACTATAAACTTATTGAAAATTCATCTCAGAATAATTCAGCATTTTTTAGTTTTTTTCTGTTTGCCATTAAAATTTAAATTTTCTACTTTTCTTAACACGTTGAATGCCACGCTAATTTTACATGGCTTGCCCGTCTGGCCAAAATGATTTTCTCAGTATGTATTGCATTAATTTCTTCAAACCATTTCAGTAACGATAATAATATAAAACAATTAAAGCACTAAAAATTTACGAATTATGTGTTTCTAATAATCTTGGCTTCGCAGGTCACAGGTGACCCCTGTGGCGTTACGAACAAACACTGTGCCGGTCACCGGTGACCCCCATGGCATTCAACGAGTTAAAATATTTTTTTGGTTAATCAAATTTTTTTTATTAACTTTAATTTGAAATTATCACCTGAAAAATATATTCACAAAGTGGAGCTTTTAATCATCGCGCTCATGACAAAATCAAGTACGATCACTAATGATCTACATCATTATCTTGCAGAACTTTAACTCAAAGAAGATCTTGAAACTAGATTCTTCTAAACTGGTTAGAATAATATTAAACGAACATGTAGAACATTTTGTATGAAATTTTATCATACATTTGTACTTTTGCGTGAACTATTCTCAATGTAAAAATTTACTACCTTTGGTTAAGGAAAATGAAACTTAGTTTATAGCTAAAATTAAGCACGCTTTTAAAGCCGTAACTCATTTTTTTTCTTTCCAAGCAATAACTTTATTTTAGTAACATTATTTTGCATTAAGAAAAAGAAAGGTTCTTCAAATATGAAGGGTCTTAAAATAATTACCTTTCACTCATTTTGTTGAATTTACACATTATTTCAGTTAACTGAAACAACAAGTGCTATATAACACAATAGGAATTTGTATTAGTTTTTTTCTTCATATTCTGCACTGTTAATTGAAAAAGAATACAAAAGTCAAAAGATAAAAAAATTGAGAACATATAGGAATTACTGTTATAACTTCCATATGCTATAAAACTGAACTAAGGGAGAAAGATAACCCCTTTACTAAGTCTAGACTCTTAGGTTTT
This sequence comes from Parasteatoda tepidariorum, assembly GCF_982258835.1. NCBI lineage: Eukaryota > Metazoa > Arthropoda > Arachnida > Araneae > Theridiidae > Parasteatoda > Parasteatoda tepidariorum. The sequence continues at coordinate 37,833,635 of NC_141765.1, forward strand.
TTTGAATAGTGGTTCAAAAATGTAGGTACAAATGCAAATTTAAGTGCGGCTGCAGATTTGTTTCATCAATTCTCCCTCTTGTAGTTCAGAATCACGAAAATGTTTGTCCATTTTGAACGCTTTCTGAATCTCAATTTGTATCAGTTTATTTCATATTCTGTTCTGTTAATTGAAATTACCCATGCTGTCATAATTTTTGAAAAATATTAATAATATACAGATTAATATAAATAAATGAAAATGGAATAAAGAGTTGTTAAGATCACAAAAGTCAAAAGATGAAAAGATTGAGTATATATAGGAATTACTGTTCTAACTTCCATACACTAGAACTGAACTAGGGGAGAAAGATAACCCCTTTACTAAGTATAGACTATCGGGTTTCATTGAATAGTGGTTCACAAATGTAGGTATACATATAAATTTATGTGCGGCTGCAGATTTGTTACATCAATTCCCACTCTTGTAGTTCAGAATCACGAAAATGTTTGCCCATTTTGAACGCTTTCTGAATTTCAAGGAGACACACCGACGCTTTTAGAATTCAAGAAAATATACAATTCGGAAAGATTTTATTTTTAGAGATCCTTTTTTTATTTTGTTTAGCTCCTATTCCCTCCTTTAGTCCTAATATTTATTCGTTTTCCAAGGCTGAAAACGTTGTTCTTTTAGCGTATAAATGTAAACCCAAGCACGTAGATAACATTTGGAACGCTTTAAGGTGAAAAATGGATCCTAGCCAATCGGATGCTAAGTAAATATTTGCACTTGCAATAGTGCGAATAGTAGTTTGCAAGCGGATGTTATGTTGTTTCTTTGAATATTTAGATTAAGTACTTTTCAACAATGTTAAGTACTAAAGGGTTAAGGTACGACAGTTGAGAAGCTCTACAATAGAATGTTTTGAAATGTGAACATAGAAGGATAGAATATTAAGTTCAGATATGCTTAAAAGTACATATCTCAGTCACCATTATTACAACTAAAAATATAACTTACAGGCTTGATTTTCGTAATTGCTTGAAAAAATTCTGACATTCCGAAAATTAACGAAAGAGAAAATCTTACAAATCAGAATTTTTCAGTAATTTGATTACTTTTTATGGCAATGAAAGTATTAAACACTGACACTATCAACAGAGATATTCAGTGTATGGTTTAGTCGTAAGTTCTACGCATGTATTTTTGGTTCTATAATATTGGCTTCTCAAACACAAAATAGTAGAACCTCGATTATCCGACGTCCGGTCATAGGACACTTCGATGTCTCTTTCGGTGTGTGTTGAAATCGTTCCGTTACACGTTTCAACTAGTGTTACCTAGTTAGTATTGTGACGAAGAGTTCGAAATTTTTCTATTAAAAAACAACAATTAAACAGAAAACAAAAATGCATAAATGATAATGTGCATGATATTATATCGTAATTTATTATAGAAAAAAAAGCACAAGTGCTTTATAAATTTTAATGTTACTCATAGTTTAATGTACATAATATTTAAAAATTTATAACCAACTCGTAAAGGCCCAATGATTATCCGACATATGCTTGGTCTAGAGGATATCTGATAATCGGATTTCAACTGTTTGTATTTTACAAACATTAAGTAACGAAAAAAAATAAATTGTAAAGTTAATGCAAGTCTTTTTTCAAATCATTTTTTGATCATATGGATTAAAAATGACACTCGTGTTATGATTATGTCCTTGCAATAACCAACCCTATTTGGAACAAGCTACCAAAAGTCTAATAAAGGCCAAGGTAGGGGCTTACTAACAGTAAACAATGTTAGAGTAAGGGTTTGACATAAAAATACCAAGAAATGGAAGTAAGGACATAGAATATCAATCAAAGGGGTATCATCTTTGAAAATAACGACTGAGCCGAAATCCTAGAAACCAATTGGGAAACCATCATACTCATTAAAGACTTAAGTATAACTGCACAACTTGACCAATTGGTTACGCAATAATTTGTAAGTGGTCAACTAAAAAGAGATAGATTCGCCTGCTTTTCGAATGCATAGCTTTATGTTACAGGCGTACATTTAGAGTTAATAAATTATAAAGAATCTTAGTATGTTTTACCTGTACGAACATAAATATTTTTTAACTGCAAAATGCTAGAAAAAAATAAAGTAGTTTAAACTTTACACAAAGTAACTATACGCTTCTTTCTAAATATCTCTAATGCTCATATAGTGAAAAATAGTTTTTTAAAAATACATTGGTACTTAAGCACATGAAAATGAAGTTTAAATTCAAAAATAGAATTAGAATTTTAATTTTAATTAAGCTGCTTGGGGATTGCTATGCAAAACGAATTTTCAATTTTTTCAAAGATGAAACAAGCATCTCCAAGAAGATATTTTACGATAAAAACAATCACACTTAAAAAAATGCCAAATACCGATAATGCCAACTTAAAAAAATGCCAAATACCGATATATTTTAAGTGTAATTTCATTTTTAGCAACTATTTTGATTTTGAAACTATGCTTCTTAATAGCAATATAAACGGTTAAAAATCAACATTTTTATTTGCATATATATATATATATATATATATATATATATATATATATATATATATATATATATATATATATATATATATATATATATATATATATATATATATATATATATATATATATATATATTGGCTACACACTTTATATTTTAAAATGAATTTAAAGATATTTTTCGAAGTAGTGCAGAAGTTTTCAATGAATAAAGTTATAACAAATAAATTCTTTATATTATTTTTAATATTATACAATATTCGCTAGATTAGATTATGTGTTTAGATAAACTGAAAAATATAAGTTTTTTTTTTAAAAAAAAGATCATAAATTAGTTGAATTTATCAACAAATAAAATTTCTTTAGAGTTAATTTGATTCCTTTTTTTTTCTCATTCAATTAATCATTTAAAGTCACCAAAAACAAATGTTCGATTGATTTCATTTTTATAAATACCAAATAAAATATAATAAGGCTGATGATTAGACAAGACCATGTATTTATCAGTCACAAATAACAAATAGCAAAACTAAGTTTCACTTTGATTTAATTCAAAAAAATATCGAAAAGTTTCACTCACTCATTAAAGGTTAAGTCGAAAGCAATGGAAGAAGTTATATTTTTCAGTGAAAAATTTAAGAATCCATAAAAATGATTTCTTTTTAACATCTAATCATTACTGTTCTGGAATTTTAATCAATTATTTCAAAGTAAAACAATCGCAGTGAAGAAAAAGCCCACAGTTTTTGAATAAAAAAAATTTAATTTTCAGCATAAACAAAAGTGAAACACTTTAATTAGCTTACAAAAACAATTTTTCACTTACGGATTATGTTAGACTAATAAAGAAAAATAAACTTTTGGAGAAAATCCTTCCTAGGGAAACGACAATTTTTATTTTCTCAAAGAAAGGTTTATTCAAAGAAAATATTCCTCCAAGTTCTATAATTAACAACAGCTGTAAGCTGGCCAAAAGACTTTAATTTCATTATTTTCGTAACCAAAATCTTTTTTTTCCCTTTTTTTACTAAATAAGTTATGTTAGGAACTGTTAAGTATTTTCGATATTGGGGTTTAATAATCATGATTAATGTGTTTTAGTGTTTCATTTTATATTTTCAAGCAGTATAAAATAATAGAATATGTAATAATCTGGAGAAAAAAAAAGTGTAGTCAAAACTACTTGATTGTGATAAAATTTACCGTGTTTCTAACTTTATAGGAGAAACAAAAGGCATTGTAAGTTTCACCGCAGCGATTTGGTAATGATTTTGGTAAAATTAACCATAAAACATTGCATTATAATGTGTGATTAAATTTGACAAATATAAAGTTTGGTTATTTTATTGTGATATCTTAGAGCATGGCACAAAAATAGTTTATTTGATTAAATTAACTTCTCAGTTTTATATTTTTAACTTAATGTGTGGTAGTAAGATTTAAAATATTGAAAACCAGAATTTACGGTAAACCGTTACCGTATGCAGGGAAAAAATTACCAAATAGATGGTTTAAATAGTGTATAATTTGGTTTTATTTACCAGAATTCCGTTTTTTTATTAGAGTTGTATATAGAGTATGATAATAAGAATGTGAAAATATACATTAATTTTCTAAAATAATGTTTAATTTTAAGTGAAATTTATAGTGATAAAAACTTCACTTTGATAAAAACTTACATATTACTTTTATAACTCATTTTTATCTGGTTTACCATAAAGTTATAAAATTTATTAAGCAAACGCTTTATATTTGCAAAAATAAGAATTGAAACCGAGAGTACGTATTATAAATTGTTTGTTTTATACTTTATTAAATCTTCAAAACTAAAACATAACATGTATGGTTAGTGTATATACTACAACATTTAATTATTATCTGGGTAAAGAAAAATATATTTGATCGAAACATTCAAAATCTGTAAAATGTTATAAATTATAATTAATTAATTCTTGTCATAAATTTTTATTAAGGGAAAAGATGTTAAGAAAATTAAACTCTCTCCAGAAAATCTTTAAACTGAGCGAGTTTGATTCAAATGAAATTAAAATGCAAGAAATGTACTAAACATACACGGAAATTTGTGATTAATCTTTTTTCTTTAAAAGTTTTGCGAACTACAGTTTTATATAAATAATAAGTTCAGCATAATGCAAGATTTAAAAAAAAAAGAGATTTTAGCACCTTTAAAATTATTGAAGAGAATAGGACAAGAAATGATTAAAAACCAGTAAACTTAGACAAAACTTTTTAGTTAGTTTGTCATTTATATTAAAAATCATAGTATACTGTCAAAAATTCCGTATCAAATTACAGCATTAAGTACTTAGAATGCAGTTCTACCGTAAAATATCATACCATAAATTTTATAGCAATATTCAGTGATTTTACGGAAGTGATTCAGTGATTTTACGGAAATTATTACAGTAAATTTACCATTTATCAGATTTTTTGTTCCCTCCGTAACAAGTTTACAGTAAAAAGTACGGCACTCTGAATGCCAGTACTTTTTATCATGATTGGATCCGGAATTTTTTTACAGTGTAATACAAATACACTACACAACAGCTTGCGGTTTTAAGATTATAAACTTGAGTTATTGCTTTAAAATATCTTTTACAAGTTTCAATAACCCTTCAAAACTAAAACTTGAAACACATGATTAATGCACGAAAAATACTTAATTTTTCATCAAATCACTATCGAAACAAAATAAAATTTTCAACTGAGACATTGAAATAGTAAATATCAATTGTTGAGTCTTTTTTTGAATTTCAATTTAAATAAGATACGTAGAAACAATTGAATTACTTGTGTTTAATAATCAAAATATTCAAATGAAGCCCTCTTAATAGAAATAAAAATCAAAGAACCCCTAAGAAAATCCAAGATTCATCCTTGATTAAATTTTGAGGAACTATATTTTATGGTAAATAACTAATAAGCGTGGTATAATGTACTTCGCGTATAATAAGAATGATTCCGGGTACTCTTATAATTATTGAAGAGGGAAGAAAAGCAATCCATTAGATGTCATATCACCAACGTTGCTAATGAGATGAAACTGGAAGTTTGGGAATTCATTCTAATTTCACCACATTGCTAATTGGAGTTAATGCATATCTTCTACCCTGGACATTTTTCAATTGCGTATATGATGCCTTGTTACGACTCAATTCGGATGATGAGTACACTTACATCATTTAATAGAGAACACAAACAGGGTGGGCTTGTTAGAGCTTTCATTTAGTGAATGGGAATAAGTAGAACGATAAAAGATATAGAGTTTTTTTTTTATCTTTATTTTTACCTAGTAATGATGATGCAAGGACACGAAAGTGGCCATGAGTAATTTAATAAAAATGTACAACTAAAAGTGCGCAGTTTATTTATAAATGTGAGAGATATGTCTTTGAAATTGGATTAAACATAAAAAAACAAGGGAACTGCACAATTGCTAATGTTATTACATTATTCGCTGATATAGGACACAGAAAAAATAAATGAAACAGTGCATTTACATTTTACTGTGTGTACATTTACATATTATAAAAATATTTTACACAATTATCGGGATGCGAGTAGTTTTAATCCTGTCGTTTCGTCAACGGTGTATACTAGTTATGATATTACACTCAGAAAAAAGCATGATTTAAACTATCAGAATATGGTAAAATATTTCATGTTTCTGACTCATTGGGATCACCAAAAAGCTGGGTGATTTTTACCGAATGGTAATGATTTTTCTAAAATTAACAATAAAATAAGGTTTTATAATATGTTATAAGATTTGGTAACCGTGGTAAAATTTGGTAATTTTATCATAATGCCTTAGTGCATGGCGTAACAATATTTATTCGGTTAAAATTACTTTTCAACATTGTATTTTTAACTAAACGTGTAGTAATATGATTATAATTTTTACTAAACGTGTGGTAATAGGAACTGTAATTTTGATAACCAGAATTTCCGGTAAAGTATGTGAACAGAGAAATTACCAAATGAATGGCGCAAATACCATATATTTAGGTTCATAAGCCAAAATTTTTTTGGTAGAAATGTTATTGCCATACATTACTAAAATTTTTTAAAGCAATTATTTAAAGAGGATAAAAACTTTTAAGTAGAATTAGACTGTAAAATAAAATAAAGTTTGAATTTAAAAAAAATAATTAATAAACGATTAAAAAGTTACAAAAATAACTACCCTTTATTTCAATCATTTATTCTTACAACTAACAAATGTCTGGATGATTAATTTACTCGTGGTCTGAGATGATATTAAGAACAAGTTTTTAGTGATGTAAACTAAACTCTTTAAGTTTAAATAAGCATCGAGTATGCAGTAATGTGTGAAATAAGCCTTGTTCAAAACGTCCACGTATTTGCCCTTTACTCGACCGTCCTTATAAAAACATAAAAAATATAAAAAGACCTCTAGACCGACCATGAACTTTACGAACGTTAGAAAGTCTGGGATAGTTTTAAGGCACGCCTACAATACCCTATTTTCTTAACTATATTTTTTCAAGAATCGCCTAATTCTATTTTATTTTAAATTTCTGGAAGAGGAATTTTTTTAGCGTATGCTCGAATACAATGTAGCAATAATATATGTACTGTAATAAAATAATCATAAATGTGGGATGGGCTTTTATAAAATGACTATACTTTTCAAAGTGTTAAAGATAACTAATGCCACATCAAAAAATATATATAAATAAGTAAAATAAAAAAATATTTCATATTCAATTGGAAAATTTTAAATATATTATTTCTTGGTTAGCTTACTGTTTGCAACCCATTTTCAAACAGTTTTTTTTTAATCTTTAAAAGGAATTTTTAAGTGTTGCTTGAACACAATGTAAAAAATCAAATAAGCATTATAATAAAGTAATAATGAATGAGGGATCGGCTTTCTTAAAATGAATGTATTTTAAAGTTCATAGATGACTAATTCTGCACCAAAAATAAAGAATAAATAAAAAAAAATTATATCATGTTTAATTAAAAAAATTATTGCTATCAATTATTTATTGTTTAGGTTATTGTTTGTAATGCTGGAAAAGGAATTTTTAAGTGTTGCTTGAATACAACGTAACAATAAAATATGTACTGTAATAATATAATGATAAATGAAGGATCGGCTTTTTTAAAATGAATATATTTTAAAGTTAAAGATAATGATAACTAATCCCACACTATAAACAAGATATAAATAAAAACAAAAAAATAAATTAAATTTATTTCTTGATTGCTTGAATACAATGTACAAATTAAATATGCATTGCAATAATATAATGATAAGTAGAGTATCGGTCTTTTAAATAAGTTTGAAGATAATGAAAAATGATTCCAATCGAAAATAATCGCCAAAACTCAGAAACAATAGATAAATAAATATATAAAATAAAATAAAAATTTATTTCATGCTCGATCAAAATTTGTTAAATTTATAATTCAGCTTACTGTAAGTAAAACATCCTTAAACAAGTATGTTATTCTTTGAAAACAAAGATTTCTTTTTATAAGAAATCAATCATCAAAGTTAAGGAATTTTTAACAACAATTTTAAAAATTATTATTGAACTTTCATTACCCTACCAATCATAAAAATGAATAAAGAATACAATTCAGTTATTTGTAAATAAGAAATTGCTGTAGTTATTTAAAGCGTGATTTTTTCAAAAATGAAACAAATGCATGCACTTTTATATAATAAGAAAGCATTTATGCTTGTTTAGGAAAGAAGCTAAGAGATTTGTTACCAAATTCTCTGTGACGTCATTTAAAGTTAAAAAAATAAGAAAAGTTTTTTATTTGTGCATAAAATGACTTAAAGATAAATCAGGAAGTTTTCACTGTAAAATTTTTTTTTAATTGGATTAAATGTCTGAATCAAATTTAATCAGCTGCGCTTAAGTATAAGAACCTCGGTAAAATCATAATTTGAATTATGCAAATTTTGAAGGGAATTTACTAACATTTCTTAATGCAAGAAAGCGTTAGTTTTGACATTTATTAGGATTTAATAAAAATAACCCCCAAAAGAAATAATAGAAAAATTCTATCAACATCTTTTATTACGAACAAACCAACTATTATATAGTTGTTTTAAAATTTACAAACATGGTAATTTTAAACTAGATAAAAATTTTAGATATCAAATGCCTGGTGCCAATTGTTTTACTTTCCGTCAACATTGCTTTAATTTTGCAGACATAAAGCGAAAAAAAAAACTAATTTAAGGCAAAAACTATTTTTACGATTTTTTCTAAATTTCATTTAAGAAGAATAACTTTCAAATTCGAAGAAAGTCAACAGAAGATCAGAGTTTGATTAGAGTTAAAAATGTTTACGTAAACTGTTTACGAAACGTAAAAGACTTTTATAAAAGCAAACAAACACTATGCTCTATACTTTCTTTCTATTTTTTTTTAGATTATTTTTAGTTAAAATTAACGGGAGTTAATACACATATATTATTTTGAAGGAAAAAAAAAATTTGTATTCAGAAAAAACCCTACCAAGTTAAAGATAACCCCGCCAGGAGCAAGATAAGTGGAAAGATGATAATAATAATAAGAAAAAAATCACCACCTGGACATGCCATTCTAATAGCTAAGTTAATGATCAAGGTCTACCTCAACCTATTTTATCTTTAAAAGAAACCACAAAGAACTACCTGAAGTACTATTTGGCGAAAAAAAAGTTTTAAATAAGTTGAATTTTTAGCTGATGACTAATTATAGACCTTTTCATTCTTTAGTTAGAGGGATTACATAAATCATTCAAATCTTTTGAATGTGGTTTAAGTCAGAGGGAAAAAAAATACCATCACTCACAATTCACCTGCTTAACATATTTATTGATCAAGGACGTCTTTGGAGCGTTTGTAAGTATTAAAAGAATTCTCAGAAAGCCAATTTAGGATAATATGCATCTATTCATATGTTAAGTTTCAATTCTCATTCTCACGGAGGATAGGAAGCCATTCTTTTCATTCGTCAAGGCTAGATTAGACATAAATTCTCATAATACTGACCGAGTCCAACCAGACTTTAGTTAATAATGGATTTTTTCAAGCGAGGAAAAACTTAAGAACAAATTCAATTATTGACGAAATCTTAAGTGCATCTTTTCAGAGGATAATTTTACTGAGGATAGTTATTAGAACGTTGCATGATTGAATATGAGAAGATAATTTTAAATATTGTATGATGCACTCTCAAAATGATGTTTCGATTGACAAAATATGAATGTATGCAAAATTTTTTGTCATTTGTTGATGTTTTGACCCTCGTATTCGATCTTCCACCCCACCCCCAGTGGGAAGCAACTTCGAAGTTTTAAATATGAACTCCTACTTTTTATTGCAGATTTGGATTCTCTAGAAAAAATTAACGTTTTTTGAACATAGGCTTATGCATTTTGCTGCACAGACGGCGTTGAAAGCGAGACAAATAAGTTAGAGTACTAACTATTAAAAATGACGAAACTCGAGATTCAACAGATTAAGAACATGTCAATAAATATGCTTCAAATTCTTTTTTAATTATTTTAAAATTTTTCTAGAAAAAAAGACACATTTAAATTTTTTTCAATCTTTTTTTTTTGGAGAAACCAAATCGGCAATAAAAAATGGGGGTTCATATCTAATATTTCGAAGTTTGCCCTATACACCATCCCCAGACGGGGAGGGGGGATCAAGTTTGGCATCATTGACGTCATCAGGTAATGATCTTTTTAAATTACATTTATTCAGCAAAACATAAATATTAATGCATACATTTATCTATTACTGGAAAACGTCACATCCTACTTTAATGTAATAATGTACGTTAAGAAACATAGAATGTAACGTACACAGCACAAATAAAAAAGTTTAAGGTAATCGTTTTTGAATTTCCTATCATTCTCTGTCCCAGCAGTGCTGTTAGTACTTATTAACTTAACAATAATTACAATATTTTTCTTTTAATTTTTTCGATTGTGTTGTGAATCTATGTAAAACGAAAATAGAAAATATATATGGCAAATATATGAAATGATTAAATATATGTCTTGAATAACGTAGAAAACAATGCATAAAACACAACTGAAAAGGATTGTTTTTCTTTTTCTTTTCTTAAAAAAAAAAAGAAAAAAGAAGAAGAACGGGAGAGTTTCACGAAAGATTACTATCAGCATTGTCAAAACATAGAATGAAGAGAATTACAGAAGCGACTGTTTTCTTTGAACTTTTTGTGCTATGAAAATCTGTAACGAAGATGGGAAAACTATATGACAAGAAATATATATTGGTTATGAAATATGTAACGAATAACGCACAAAACAACGCATAAAACACAAATAAAAAAAAAATAAAAAGCTGCCATCAGCTTCGCCGATACACAAATTGAAGAAAACTACAGAAACAGCTGTCTTCTTAACTTATTTATTAGTGCTTTATGCGACGTTTTCTACGTTACTTATTATAAATATTTCAATTTTTGTTAAGTTAAAAATACATGATGTTACTAAAAAAATGGAAGAAAAAAACAATTGAGAAATAAAAACAAAACTAATTAATTCAGTTATCAGAGTAAGAACGTAATGGATTGTGAGTGAATCAATAGTTTTCAATTATTAAACTAATATTAATTAATCATAACTAAGAAAAATTAAAATAAACTGCATTAAAAAAACAACTTAGTATTAAATCCGAAATTAAAGGATGCTCTTTAAACAAGCTACCGCTCACAATATTAATCGTTATCGCTAATTTATTACACATTTTAGTAGAAGTATAAGGAATATTTTTAAGAATGTTGATTTTAAAATAGATTCTTGGGTGGCTTAGTCTATTTAAGCATTAATACTACGTCACGGATAAAAAAAAGTAGCCGAGATTTATAACTTATTGAAATTAAACTTAAAATTTTAATCCTCTTAGCATCAGTTATTATTTTCCTAAATATTTCGAGTTCTTAATTATTTTAATGAATATAAACACACACCTTTACTTTCATCAGAAAGTTAACGTAGCTTTGATAACCAGAAGGATTTTCATGGATTAATTTTAGATAAAAATTCTAAACCCAAGAGTCTTCATTAGATTAAATTTTATATTAACTTGACATAATTAAAAATGTCGTATAATTAAACCGTAAAGTACATTAATAAAATTTACATCTTTGTAGCAACAACTTGAAAATGCATAGTTAAAATGCATTATGAATTCTATTATAATTTCTATTATTTAAACTGAACTTCTGATTACACATAACCACGTGTGAAGCGATAAAGGATAACACTCATATCAGGCTTGTTACGCTGTCTGCAAACTATCAACTCATGATATATTTAAAATGTAATTTTTAAAGTTACATATCTGTAAGTCATCTAAGATATTTGAGAACAGATTTTGAAAGTCTGGGAAGCTTACAAGGAAACATCTGGTTTATGAAAGCAATCAATATGTTTATGACATAGAAGCGGTTGCAAATATGAAATATTTTCGATAAACCTTAGTTGGAATAAAACGCGTGGTAGGTTTAAAATATATATTATACATTCCTAACTAAGTTTGCGTAAAACAATTAAAGTGGCAGAAATGCTTCAAAGCAAAATTATTTTTCATATAAGTTGAGTAATCTAAATAATTGATTTAAATTTCAAAGAAAAAATAAAACTAATGGGAAAAGCAATTTTGAATGGGAGGAAATGATTAAATATCTAATATCATGAAAATTAATTTCAAAAACATTGCTTCAAATTCTTTTTTTTAAAATATATATATATAAATGCTTGAAATTTAAAAAAAAAAAAACGCTTATTTATTTAGCAATAAAATGGTATTTTATTCAAATAAAGTCTTTCAATAAAAGGAAATTTTTCTTTCAAAGTAATTGACAAACTATATTAAGGCAGTTAATTAATTGAATATTCTAATTGAATATTTCATCAAGATTAAAAAATAACTGGAGTTATTTTTTAATCTTGACAAAAAGTATCAATTTGGATATTGACGAAAACAATAAAAAAAAATTTTTTTTTGAGACTAAAATCACATTCAATAACAGATGTTTTTTTTCGTGTCTAGTATACCTAAACATTCCAGTTAAGAGTAAGCCATGCGAAACGTGGAAAAACTTATGTTTTATTTCGTTCCGCTATCAGATTGAAATGGGTTTCAAAATCCCGCCATGTTTAGTAAGGCATTCAACTCGATGAACGGCCTACCCACGTGTTCATGGTTGCCATCGTTACGATTTAGATCCGGTACACTCACTTACTTACCTAGACACCCTGGCAGACGATTTTCGACCCACCCAAACTTTTTTACTCCCCCCTACTTGACAAGACACAAAACATACGCCTGCCTGGCTACATTCTTGCAAGGAAACTACTTGTTTTGGGTGGACCGTTCAATTCATTATTATGCTTTATTTATTTGTCATTTTTTTTTATATATATCCTCTCCTTGACTTGGGTGAAGCTTTGTAGACAGTCTCACCTTGATACATTGTGTCAAAACAGTATTTCTTTTTTTCTTTTTGCCTTACCGGATCTAAAGACGAAAAATCACATTATATTTGAATGATCACTTCGCACAGGAGGATTATTTCCTCTTTGATTTTGAACTTTTGAAAACTCGACCATGCTTTAAATGTTTCGCTTAATGTTACAAAGGCTATATACTAGTCTGTTAATACTATCAAGCTTTGCATTTAACGAGGAATTTTTAATAAAATTCTGAAAATTTATCTTGTTGAAATTCTCAGAAAAAAAAATCCCAGTGTACAAAAATATTTTACCACACTTCTCTTTGTTCAAAAATTTAATTTTTGGAAATACATTCGAACTTGTTAATTGCGGGCCTTGATTTGACGAGAAATATCTGAATAAATTGTTGGTTTAGTGTTAGTGCTTCCACATTGAGGTTTTCTTAATAACTTTTTGTAAAATTTTTCCAGTTTAGCGAGCCTGTGTGTGCTACGTCCGGCAATTGTGGTTGATGATTTATTCCCATAATCTCGAAAATTGAAAAACGTTGCTGAAGGAACAAGGTTTGAGGACATCGAAGACATAAAGAAATATTTCGCGTAAGAACCTAAGAGCCTTCCAGCCAAGGACTTAAAAGTTGTTTTTAAAACTTTTACAGTCAAGTACATAATTTTTGCTGTATAGGTAATAAACAAATAGAAGTAAAAAAAAAGTCACAACATTGAAATATTATTATACCTTTGATATGATATTTCCATTGAGTAATAATTAACATTTATATGCATTGAGTAGTTATTAACATTAAATTTTTTTTAAATTATGAATTTTGAATTTTTTTTAAATAGCTCTTTAACACTTCTAAATTCACTTCATTAACATATTATTTTAGAAGTTGGAGTTACTGATAAACAACCGTGTAAGCACAGAAAGAAATTTATCTACACTACTTAGCCTGGGGTAAACAATTTTGTACATATCAAATGCTTAATTGGTACTAAATAAATATTTGTTTTTTGGAGTATTTGTACAAGTTTTTGTTTCAACATGAATAACATACCGTTAATATTATAATATTCCATATTCGACTTACTGCATTTTAATACAGAAGAAAATTGTAAATTTATCTAGAATTGGATTTAATACACTATAAAAAATTCGGGAGCAAATTACGGTATAAAGTACTGGCATTTTGGGTGCATCATCCCAAAAATCCATTTTACTGTAAAATTCATTTTTATTGTAAAATATTATACCGTAGTGTTTACATCAATATTTATGTAATTAGAGTGATTCAGTGATTTTTAAGGTATTTATTACAGTAAACTTTACGGAATATCAGATTTTTTGTTTCGCAACATGCTCCACTAAAAATAGTAAGAAACAAACAAACAATAATTATGACAAATAGAAGCAAATTATACGGCATTTCAACTGTTTATTTTGCTATTTTTTGGTTCCATATAGCAACGCGATTTAACAGTAATTCTGGTTTTCGAAATTATTATTGCCACGCATTTAGTAAGTAAAAAATACTTAACTGAAAAGTAAATTTAACCGACTAAATTGTTTTTTATTCCATGCTTTAAGGTAACAAGATAAAATTACCAAATTTTAACAAATTTACTAAATGTTTTCACAAATTATAAAATCATGTTTTATTTTAAATTTTACCAAAATCATTACCAAAGCGCTTCAGTAGAAATTACCAAGTATTTTGATGTTCCCATACAGCCAGAAACATATTAAAATTTACCATATTCTGGTAGATTTGACCATACATTCTTTTTCAGTGAACACTTAAAAAAACAGCAAGAATTTACATGGTCGAGACTATGAGTCTGGTAAAAGCTCAGTGAATAGGGTATTTGCAAATGGATATTTAACCCTCTTCAGTGTAAATACCCAAAATTTGAATATTTATATTTTTTGAAAATATATAGTTGTGATTTGTCTTAAACATTGTTCGAAGAATATATTAAATGTCTTTAACTTGCACAATAAAATTTGTAACTCACGAAGTTTCGGAAGGATAGATAAGTTTAAGAATGACTATTTTAAAAAATTATGACTATCCAGAAAAAGAGGCAAAGAAAAATTCAGTCCGTTTATAATTATTTTTTTAATAAAATGTTTTAAATAAATGCAATTCATTTCAACATAAATTATAATATAATTATGAATATATTCTTCAGCAGTATAGTTTCCAATTTTAATAGTATGGCTTTCCAATTGTAGTGCACCCAGAATTATATGCTCTTAACTATATTTCAAATGTTGTTACGTAGTTCTAACAGTATTACTCAGTGTTATAACTAACAGTATTATTCTAAACAGTATTATTCAGTATTATAACTAACAATATTATTCTAAACAGTATTATTCAGTATTATAACTAACAGTATTATTCTAAACAGTATTATTCAGTATTATAACTAACAGTATTATTCTAAACAATTTTATTCAGTATTATAACTAACAGTATTATTCTAAACAGTATTATTCAGTATTATAACTAACAGTATTGTTCTAAACAGTATTATTCATTATCATAACTTACTAACAATGGATATATGGTTTATAAAAACAATCTACATTTTAGATAATTTTCATAAACTAATTTTTATAATCAAATTTTTATAAATTATCTTTATAAACTATAATATTTAAAAAAAATATAGTTAATTTAAACATAAATTACAATGTATTTTAGAGATATTTTTAAAAGTATATTTTCTATAATTATTCCTCAGATATTGTCCCCATCAGATACTTAAGTTTCATATGAGAAGTTTTAACGCGAATACTTAATTTTAATGGTTAAAAAAGACAGCAAGAATTTACAAGGTCGAGACGTTACTAAGAAAATTAATATTGTAAATTTTATTAGTCATCCAACTATTCAGTATAGTTAACAAGCACTAGACTGGAAAAATCATTTAGCTTTCTTATCCTTGCTTGTCCACTTAGTGTAATAAAGATACGGGTAAAGACATAAAATTCTAAATTTATGCCTCTATTATAACACCAATGGCGCTGTTTATCCTATATAACATGAACAGCTGCTTTTTCCCATTTCAAATATGAGATACATGAAACGAATTGAAATAATAAACGGTTACAGTTTAATGCTTACAAAATTTCCATATTCCATCTTTGGTATAAAAATGTACTGTCAAAATAAATGCATTTATTTCATTATCTTTACTGCAGGGCATTCAGAATTATATGCTCTTAACTATATTTCAAATGTTATTACGCAGTTCTTTGCTAAATAGTATTATTCGTTATCATAGCTTACTAGTAGTGGTTATCTACTTTATAAAAATAATCTACATTTTTATTAGTTATGCATATTTATGATATTTAGCTGTCATATAGTGTACACACTTTTAGAAAAATAATCTATATGGGGATAAGAAGAAAAAAAAATGCACATAAATTTTAATTTACTGTAAACTTTTATGTTTGAATACAATTGATTTTTTATTGGATTTGTGTTCTTGAATCACGGGCATAGATCATATTAAACATTTTAGAGATGTTTAGCGTGCTTTTAGTTTACTTAAACATGCTGAAAAAGTGTGCTCACATATATATTTGGCTTCATCTTCTCGAGCGAAAATTTCCACTAAAAAGAACAAATAGTGTAAAAATTTATCAAATTATAACTCGCTAACTACATGTAGGCAGACATATACTTAATTAAGGCCTGCTTATATTTAACTCAGTGACATATAACTTTTCAATTCATAAAGACGTGAAAAGTGCTGTGATAAAAATTAGTGTAATATATTAATGCTACCATTAAGCAGGAATTTCCTCATGTAAACTATCACGCATTGATAAATAAATTGTTTTATGCTTTAAAATCCAAATTGGGAGTCTTATGCTATTAATATATAATGGTGGATACATTGTTATAATTTTCTAAAATTATGGTAAAATAACCAACAGCAGTTTGTCCACCTCATTAACCATAAAGTTTACAGTAAAGAAGTTCCTAACCTTTACGGTTTTGAAACCATTTAAAATTAGTATGGTAAAAAAACCATGAATACAAAAATATACGGTTTTTTAACCTTAAAAAAGAAGCAGCTATACGGTGCTGCCATCTATGCGTAAATGAGAGTAACGTATTTTAATGATCCAGGGTGACAATATGGAAAGTGCAGGACACTGTTAAAGCGAAAAATAATCAAAGCTATTTAAATATTGCAAAGACGCACTACAGTACACACGTTGTTTTACGTATGAAGCAAGTTACTAAATATTATTATCACTAAATTTATGACACACAAACTGTTCACAATGACTGAGATAGGTAAATATTGTTACTTCTCCGGAATATGGTAAATCAAAAACATAGAAAGATACATAATACATTTGATTAACCTATTTTTACATAACTTTTGTTACACAAAATGGTACTACATACCACTAATATACAATGCCTTTTAGTAGACGATGTCTTTTATAAATAATTAAAACCGGAGTAATATCTACTTATTCTGGAACATGCATTATAATTTTTCACTCTCGAATGCAATTCATGCGTATAGCTAGGGAATTTATAAGTTTCCTTAAGATGTGAAGAGAGAATTTGAATATGAGTAAACAAAAATTTGAACCAATTATTTTCACACATTTGTTAGTTTACAAGAAAAAAGTAAACATGACTAATATACAATGTCTTTTAATAGATATCTTTAAATGAATAAAATAGACTAATTTCTAGAAATTCCGGAACTTTTATAATTTTTCACTCGCGAATGCAATTCATGCGTATAACTTGAAAATTTTTAAATTACCTTAAGATGTTAAGAGAAACAATTAAATATGAATAAAAGAAATTTTCCAATTCCAAATATTTTTATACGTTTGCCTGTTTCCAAAAAAAGTATACATGACCATTATGCAATGTCTTCCAATAGATGATGTCTCTTGTAAATAAATAAAATAGACCTAATATCTAGAACATCCAAAACATAAGTTATAATTTTTCACTCTCGAATGCAATTCATGCGTATAACCAAGGATTTTTCAAGTAGCCTCAAGATGTGAAGAAAAGCACATAACTAAGTAAAATGGACAAAGTTTTCCAAGCTCAACAATAGTGTCCGAAAAAAGGAAAAGAATTCCCCGAAAATCCACGATCTTGTCGTAGTGGAAGCCTTTCGAAGCTACCATTTCCAACAGCTATCCTTTATTTTTATCGCATGGCCGAAGCCACGGATAATAGGCCCCTTACAAGAAGGCTATGGAAGTCACGTTTGGCAGTAAAAACTACCTTCAATCTCCACAATGTTTCGGAATTCATTTGGAATTTCCTTTTCAAAGACAGTAGATGCAGGGAGCTCTAACAAGTGAAACCATTCCGAATGCAAAAGGTGTTGCTATTTGAAGAATGCTAGCTTTTTGGATTCGAGCCAGTTCAAAGATATAATTTGATAGTTCCCCAAATAACCTCTTTTATTGCAAAATATATTTTCCCTACAAAATTAAACAGGAATGAAATCAGTGGTAAAATTTTGAAAATTAATTTAATGAAATTTATTAAATAAAACGTTTAAAAATCATAAATATAACAGTAAAAATTTTTTGCTAAAATTCTGAAAATTAATGAAATTTATTAAATAAAACGTTTAAAAATCCCAAATATAACAGCAAATTTTTTTTTATTTAAATCTATAAGTGTTTCGGTGTCACATTTTTACATAATTACATTCTCTAAAAAATTCGCTACATTTAGCTTGATTTAAACTCGCTACATAATTAAAACGGCAACGCGCATTTACCATTAAAAAAGAAAAGTTTAAGACAAATTGCGCATTCGAGATTTCAAAAGATAGCAAATTAAACGCTAGGACGTGAGAATGAAAGCCTGAAAAAAAAAACGAAGCTGTGAGACAAATAGGTTTACGTTGCAATAATTTTATTTAAATTTATAATAATGAAAAAAAAAATAGGACACAGATGAAGTACCCTTAGTTAAAATGCTCGAGTATAAATCAACTATTAAAATCGATAATTTGTAGAATATATTAGTTCCTGATAGCTACATTATAATTAAGCGTAAGTTTATTAACATTTTATTCATCAATTCAGTTTTGTCCCACTTAAGAGAAAGGTGAACTCGAATAAGAAATGCTCCTTTTTAACTCGTTATGTTTTTGAAAAATATTCGTAACAAATCATCTCCAGAAAAGTGAGTATTAAACGATGCAAATTAAGAAGTTTGAAAGTGACCAACTGATTACCTAAACATGCGTTAAAGACAAAACTAGTGAATTAGGTCAAATAAGATCACTTAACAATGATCAGCTCTGCACGTTTATTAAGATGAAAGTCGGGTCATCAATACGATAACACAAGACCTGGAATTGTGCACTCGTTAAAATAGATCAAAACTGCTTTATGTTTGATTAAATTGTCTAGTTTTATCCTAATTCTGCTATAATTCATAATACATTTGCTAAGTTCATGACCATTGCTTATCACAATTGTTCTATTTTGCATAAAGACGCTCTTGAAGAGGTTATTTATTTATCAGTTTCGCGATCAAATAATTAAAACTTTTTTTACAAGTTTTAATCAAAACTTGTCTTGTCTAATACAACATGAAAGTTTTGATACTGACACACAGAGAGAAATATATTTATCAAAATCGTGAAATAAATAGAAAAAAAATTGACTAATGTACAAAATTTTTTTTTTAGTCTCTAAAAGGGAAAATTCACTATGCTAAAAGGTTTGAAGTACATTGAACCATAATATCGTTCTAACTTTCAATTGCCTCAATATGTCGATAAGTTAGTTTAAATTAAAATGAACAGGGCTCAAAATGCGTGTTTGAGAAAATGAACATGACTCTGAAAGGATTATATACTTTTGTTATCCAAATGAAACTTATCAACACGCAAGATAATATTCTCATCATCATCATAGTTGGCCAGACAGCCCAATGTGAGCCAATGCCTTCTTCTGAAGATTTCACCATAACGACTTCTGATTAACCTTTGATCTCCAATTCTTTTCATTAATTGCGAGAAAATCAGACTCCACTGAGTCAGCCCATCTCAACCGCGGCCTTCCCCGCTTTCTTGTTCCAGTGGGTCTAAAAAGCAGTATCGTTTTTATTGTATTGTCATCACTCATTCGAATCACGTGGGCCATCCAATTCATTCTATTTATTTTTATGTATTTAATAATATCAGGTTGTTTAAAAATCTTGTACCGTTCAAAGTTAAATCTCCTTCTCCAGTTATTGTTTTCATTTACACCACCAAGTATACTCCACAAAATCTTTCTCTCAAATGTTGCGATACAATTTTCCTCCTGTTTTGTCATTGTCCAAGCCTCAGAAGCGTATGCCAAGACTGGTCGGACAAGATAATATTCTATCATTATCTTAATCATTAATTATCGCGATATTTTTGTCTTTGCAAATTATCGCTAATATCGTTTTTATTTGATAATTATCGTAGATTCGATATTCATCGTAAGACATGATATAAATGCTATACAGTGGGAAACTTTTTAAAATATCGTTATTGCGATGAGTAAAAAATATCGCGATATAACAAAATGTTGATATATTGCTAAGTTTTTGGATGAAAATATTACACTAAGTCAGTAATAGAAATATAATTTTAACATTTACATTGTAGTAATGTGGTTAGTAAAATTATAAATTGCATTGAAATGTTCAACGGCTTAAGTGCCTTGCAATTATTTTAGACTTGGAAATTACGTTGAAATACAGTTTTTTTAAAACTTTAATAATAAATAAACCCAACAGAGGTAATAAATCGAAAACTTAATACACATCCAAATTTAAATTTATTAATTTACGAAGGAAGAAAAGGAAGCTAAGATAAAGGGATATTCTCAAATAGCATCTAATTTTACCACAAATCAAACCTGCATAAGTACAAAACGATTTTAAAGAAAAACAATATTTAAGAAAAGAGACAAAGAAAAACAAATAAATTCTTTGGATATTAGTAATCAAATAAAAAAAAAATCAAAAGCTCAGTTTTTAGAATCAGCCGATATAACAGTAATTAAAATTAACAATGAAAGTAAGAATGCTAAATAAGAAAGAAATACCTTTCTTCAAACAAAAACATTTCATAAATAACGGTTTTATTTTCTGGAAAAATTTATCCCGTTTTGAAATTTAATTTATGGCATATCAAAGAGGTTGGTAATTACTCCGCTTTTACATTTCCTACAGTAACACAGAAGTTAATAAATTAAAGCAGTGTCAAAGTAAACAATTTATAATATTTTAAAACTTTAAGCTTTTTTGTTTGAGTTTTACAAACTGTCATTGCGTGTGTATTTTTTATGCAGATGATTTAATTTCTCCTGAGATTCAAATAAAACATCTTAACGAGAATATCTTATGAGAGAGTGATTTTTCTTTTTTCTTTTAAAGAAAACTTTTTTCCCTCTCGCCATTATTAAGTTAGCCTTTTGAATTAATTAATTTAATCGTTATGCCACGTTTTACTCTGATTTTTGTTTAGCTTTTTTATTTTCTTCACAAAGCAAAATGAAACCTTTTCCCCCCGTTTCGATTTTTTTTCTTAAGCTTTTGATTACATTTTTGAGCATTTTAATATGATCGAAAATTCACAAGAGTTGATTGTAAAAATTACTAATTATACAAAGTTATTGTTCTGTATTGAATTAAAATAATTAGTTTATTAACAGACCTTAGTCTTGTTTAATCAACTTATGTTTTAGCTTAATCTGTACGTGTATTGAAATAGTTTAATTTCAATAGTTAAGTCACATTTTTAAATCACTTTCCCTAAAAAAAGCAAAATGAAATATTTTTTCCCAGTTTATTATTTTTCCGAGGCTTTTCATTACATTTTAAAGCATTTTAATATGATCGATAATGTAGAAGACCTGAATATAAATAATTAACTATACTAT
The DNA here is from genome assembly GCF_982258835.1 of Parasteatoda tepidariorum. Taxonomy (NCBI): domain Eukaryota; kingdom Metazoa; phylum Arthropoda; class Arachnida; order Araneae; family Theridiidae; genus Parasteatoda; species Parasteatoda tepidariorum. Next base: position 37,855,592 of record NC_141765.1, read on the forward strand.
ACTTAACTACAGACCTGAAATTATTAACTATACAAGATTGTTGTTTTGTATTGCATTGAAAATAATTATTTTATCAACTAAAATAAGCCTTGTTGAATCAAAATATGTTTGCTTAAATAATTTAACACTTAAGCCACATTTACAAAAATCCAAGTGTAAGCTAATCACTCAAAAGAGCTAAATATTGGCTTATTTATATACTACCGAATAGCTTTTATTAATTTTATTTTATAGTAAACAAAACATATTACAAAAAAACATTGTACTTTTTATAAAGTGAGTATATTTAATTCAGGTGATTTAATTTCTCTCTGGATTACAAGTGAAAATAAGAACTTATCCTAGTTCACGAATAAATTAGTTCCTTGCAATTTTTGAAAGAAAAATTTATAGAAGTATTATAGATGAAAAAGAAGAATTAATTCAAGAATTAAGAAACGGAAGAATAAGAATTAAAATAAGAAATAACAGTACAACAAACTTAAATCTGGAGTTGTAAATGTCACCATAATAGAGTGACTCGAATGTGCTGGTCATGAAACCTGAGTGTCAGATAGTACATGGTCATGAAACTTGAGTTCGAGTTAGTACATGCAAAAATTTTTTTTGACTAAACCCACAGGGAAAGGACTATGAAAAAGGTAGATGGGGGAAAAAATTGGAAAACAGTTGCAATAATAGGATCTAGAGCCCAAACCCTCTCTGCTATTAAGAAAGGAAGATATATAAAGTAATCGGTAGTATGTAGATAGAAATATTTATATATTTTTTCACTAGTTTGTTGAAGTTCTTGGACCCAATTATGCTTTGTCGCTACATGAAGGGTAATAATACATAAAGTTTAGAATAAAAATTAAATTAAAACATAATAGAGCTATAACCATTATTGTCCACAAAGTGGTTTTTTTTATCAGTTTTGTTTTAAAACAAATTAACACACTCCGGAAATAAAAAAAAAAGTTCTAAAACCATCAAAAATTGATTAAAATGCCACTTAACATGTTCTTCTATTTCAAAGAACATGTTATGCTCAGCTTTAAGGATGGAACATTAATGCTGATTTTACTGGAAAAAGACATGTTTTAAAAATTTTCTGATATTTTTCTATGCCAATTTAGATCATTTCTTTAAAAAGTCAATTAACATGTTCTACTATTCAACTATCATGTTATGTTCGGTTGTATAAAATATAACTTTCTAAGACACTCTAAAGCCGATTAGAGAAAATTTATTAAAATGTCGCTTACATGATCTTACATTACCAAAAATGTTACATGTAGAGCTGTAAGTATAGAAACTTGGCCAAGTATAGAACATTAAAGCAAGTTTTAGAGGGAAAAGCACATTGTAAAAACGTTCTGAAACTTTTTTAAAGCTGAATTTTACTAATTCACTGTAATTTCTTGTAATTTTTTTTCTTCTTCAAAGTTGCACTGTAAAAAAGTCCGTATCAAAACTACGGTAAAATTACCGGTACTCATTATTTACCGTAGGAGCATGTTACGGAGCATAAAATCTGATATACTGTAATTTTTACAATAATAATTATGGTGAAATCACTGAATCACTGTAATTAAATAAATATTGCAGCATAATATTCTATAGGAAAAATGGATTTTACGGATGATGCGCTCAAAGTGTTGGTACTTTACACCGAAATTTGATCCGGAATTTTCTAAAGTGTGTTAAATTAAAAAATCTTAAATAATGACAAATATTTACTAAATTCTTGAAGTAAATCTATTTTTTGTTAAATTCTGTCAAAAATAACTCAGGAGGTTGAGTCTATGCAAAATAAATTCAGCGTTAGCAACTATTTATCAAAATTCTTTTTCAACTTCCCTATCGCAGTCGAGGAGAGTTTAATCCGCTATTTTAAAGATCAACGTCATACTAGGAAGATGGATATTCGACCGAGAAGAGTGCTGTCATATGGCAAGATGTCCTTTAGCGAAAAAGAATTTAGGAAGCAAAATAAAAAAATATATATCACCCCGAAATCTAACACTTTGGGCATTAATTAGCACTGATGAAGGGGGGTTCTAGTATAGGATGCAATTTTTGAGTTACTGTCTTTTCACTATGTCACGTACGAACTTAATTTATTCGACAGCCATGGCAAAAGGACGATAAGTTCAACTAACAAATTAAAATAAATCTCCAATGCCACTAACTACATTTTTTCTTGTTTTTTTCTCTGCTATGCACGAGTTTAGTTTTCTATAATAAGTCGATGACTGGTTTTAAAAAATAAATTTTCAATTAAAATTAATCAGCGGTAAAGGAATTCCGTTTAAGTATTTTGGTTTAGTTTTATATGAAAAGCAGTTTAAGAAATGTGCTTTCACTAGTTAACCTGGTTTTAGTGTGATCTGGAAAATACTGTTGTTGTGAAAATTGATAAAAGTTAAGGATTGGTGTTAAAAAACATATTTTCAATAAAATTAATCAGCGGTAATGGAATTCCGTTTTAAGTATTTTGGTTTTGTTTTATATGAAAAGTAGTCTAAGAAATATGCTTTCACTAGTAAACTTTGTTTTAGTGTGATCGAGAAAATACTATTGTAGTGAAAATTGATAAAAGTTAAGGATTGGTGCTAAAAAACATATTTTCAATAAAATTAATCAGCGGTATAGGAATTCCGTTCTAAGTATTTTGTTTTAGTTTTATATGAAAAGTAGTCTAAGAAGTATGCTTTCACTAGTAAACCTGGTTTTAGTGTGATCGGGAAAATACTGTAGTAGTGAAAATTGATAAAAGTTAAGGATTGGTGTTAATAAATATATTTTCAATAAAAATAAATCAACGGTAAATGAATTCCGTTTACAGTATTTTGTTTAGTTTTAAGTTTTATTTGAAAACTGAAAGAAATATGCATTCAGCACAAAGCTTGAGATTAATGCGATTGGGAAAGTACTGTTCACCAAGGTTCTATTGCAGATTGATATAAGTTGATATCTGGTGTTAAAAAACATACATAAATTAAAATTAATCAGCTGTGAAGTTTCATTTTAAGTATTTTAATTTTATATGAAAACTCAAGCAAATAAATATGATTTTAATTTGCTAGTGTCATTGGGAAGTTATTTTCAGATATTCTAACTAAAAATTAATTTCTTTTTTGAGTTATAAAATAGTAAACAATTAAATGGTTTTATCAGTTATGATTAAACTGTTTATTGCAAACATCATTATTTTTTAAACAATTTTCTAACAGTTTAGAAAAGTGTAAGTGATATCTTAAATAATGGGAAATTAGTTGAAAATTAATTTTAAAAATTTCTTAAATTGATATTCTTTTAACAAAATAGTAAATTATTTTAGTTAATTGTAAAATATTTAAAGTCATAACAATAAATGAAAATATTTTATTTATTGTTATAACTTTCATGAAAACAGTTGTCAAAGCTATGTTGTTGTTTAACATTTGTGTAGAATATTTTACTGTTAATTTTTAAGTTTCTTTTTAAATGTAAAAATTTATATTACAATTTAGTTCAATATTAAAAAAAAGCTGCAAAGAAATTTCCAATTAAATAATAATTTATAAAAACAGATTACAGCAGTCGCTATTTTAAAATAACAAATTTTTTAGTAATGTTTTTTTGAAAATAACACTTCCCTAAAATTTCATTTGGAATTTTCTTCTATTGAACTTTTCAAAAAAAATAAATATGACAAGTTTAAATGTATAAAATAAAATCTACCTATTTTTAATTATTTATGCTCATAGAGAAGCATAAATAGTATACAGTTAAAATTTAATATGTATATAGTTTTTTTAGTTTAAATATTAATAGTTTACATTTTAGTTAATATATTCACTATGTAGGGGAGAGTTTGGTAGCCCCGCCCACTTAAGGAGTATTGGTTATATTTCTGTATAATATTGAGTAATAATCAATATTTTTGTATGTTTCTATTGTTTTATCATCTAATTAAATAATGCAAAAAAATAAACCAAGAAAAAGAATAGTTTAACTTAAAATAGAAATTCAAAAAATTGGACTACTGTATTCAATATATTTTCAAAACTATTGTTTACCATGTTACCAGCTGCATAAATACTTTAAAATTTGAAAATAATCTTTTTTTAATATAACAATTAATGTCCGATGGTCCGACTTGAAAAAATATTCTATACATATGAAATTGACAGTGGGCGGGGGTACCCGACACTCCCCTATTTGAAAGTTTTATTTTTCCTATTTTTGGTCTTTCTCACAAAAAAGGATCAAATAGCTTAAAACATTTTAAACGCAAAAGTAGTTTGGGAATTTCAATTTTGATAACTCTGGGTTCCATCTGAATATAAACGTATTAATTCTAAATTGACGAAGATAATAGATACATAAAACTATAAACTAAATTAAAGATAGAAACTAAAATATAAGTCTGTAAAGAAATAGACTAAATGATCATTTTCTTTTGGTATACAAGTTGTGTAATTTTTATAAAATCAAACTAAATTTAAACAAATTACAATAGTTAATTTTAACTTTTATTTGAATCTATATTTAAAAGTTAATTGATTTGTTAAGTGTACCAAAAACCAAAAAATATTCATGTTTTTATAACAACAGAAGCAAAAAAAAGAAAAAAGCGCGTTGATGAAATGTGGAAATAGTAAGTTAAAAATTATAACAGCACCGTATGTTAAACACAAAAAAGGTAATTTCTTCTAGGACTGACACATTTTTGAAAATTATAAGAGGTTCTGACAGTGAAGATCTATGTCAAACGAGATTGAAAACCTCATATAATTCATCAAGATAATGTAAGCAATGAAGGACAATATATTATGTATCTTAGTTTCAAAGTGCTAAATGCAGATACAAGACAAACAAATTTATTGTTTGTATCATCATTTTCGTTCGGTATACAAGTTCTGTAATTTTTATAAAATCGAACTAAATTTAAACAAATAACAATAGTTAATTTTAATTTTTATTTGCATCTATATTTAAAAGTTATTTAATCTGTAAAGTGTACTAAAAACCAAAAAATATTAAAGTTTTTATAACAGAAACAAAAAAAAGCGCGTTGATGAAATGTCAAAATAATAAGTTGAAAATTATAACAGCACCGTATGTTAAACACAAAAAAAGGTAATTTCTTCTAGAACTGACACATTTTTGAAAATTATAAGAGGTTCTGACAGTGAAGATGTATGTCAAACGAGATTGAAAACCTCATAAAATTCATCAAGATAATGTAAGCAATGAAGGACAATATATTATGTATCTTAGTTTCGAAGTGCTTAAGATTCTAAGCGCTTGTTCTAAAAACTTATGACGGAAGTAACACATGAATCTTTGTCATGTGAAACACGTTTTCACTTGCGATTTCTGATAATAGTAGCGCACAAGATCAACAGAAAGGCCATTGTGTCACAGCTTGCAGCTGGTCTATTAATTGGCCAACCACTTTCACCTACGCAGAACTGTGAAAATGATGACACGAAATGGGACGCAAAGAAAAACTACAATTGGTTTATTCATGATTTTTGAAGAAGACATATAGTTTTTGCTTGAAAATAAAACAATTTTTAATTTTTAAAAATTATTTTTTTCGGTGAGAAATGAGATCATTTTTACTTATATTCTTGTCACGACAATTTATTGCTCTCGTTTAACTTGAAGAATTTTTTTTTGTACAGTGCGCAAAATAAAACACTGACCTCCCTGAATAACTTTTGATCTAATGATCGATATCTTCACGTTCTAGATTCGATCTTAAAGGTTTTCAGGGGGTAACCTCAAATAAACTAATTCATTATTGCAAACGATATTTTAAGTTATGAAATCAGATGCAAAAACGCACTTTTTCTGAATAAACATATATTTTTCTTTTCCGCCTGATTCTGACCCCTTATATATAGGGGGTACCCGCAATCTGGGAAATACGGCTGGAGAGGCGGTCCAAAGTTTGGACCTCATTATGTTAATTTTACTTTTTGTATACAATTTTTTACATAATTTTAAAGAATGTAATTCTAAATGGCAAATTACAAAATCTGAGAGAAATCGATCGAATAGTTTCTGAGATAACGAATTTTAAATAAACGACTTTTTTTAAAATTCTATTTCTCAAGAACTATCCAACCTATTACCTCAAAATTTATATTTTTTCATACAAAAATACACTTTTTAAAATGATATACCTTATAGTTCAAATTTCTTTCGACTATTATTATATAAAATATTAAAAAATAGTAAATACTCACGGAAAGTAATTTTTTATATGGAACTATATTTGGCTAAACTAATTTTATAAATGTGTGTAAAAATTTTTAAATTCGCTTAAAAATTTCTTGAGATATTGCCAATTACGCAAAAAGCAAAATTAACATTAAGAAGGCAAAACTTTGGACAGCACTCTTGACCAAACTAGTGTTATCATATTTCCCAGATTGTGTTTCTGGTGTCAGAAATCCGAATCCATCAACAAAAAAAAAGGCATGTTTATTCAGAAAAAGTACGTTTTTGTGCCTGATTTCGTAACTTAAAATATCGTCTGCGCTAATCAATTAGTATACTTGATGTCATCCTCTCGAACCATTCAGATTGAGACTTAGAACGTGAAAATCTGATCATTAGATCAATAGTTATTCTGGGAGGTCCGTTTATTTTTTCCGCACTGAATATTATTACCGAGATAAAAAGTATGGTCAAAACTACCAGAATACGGTTAAATTTAACGTGTTTTTGGATCGATTTGGATACCAAAAAGATGGAAAATTTTTACCGAAGCTCTTTGGTAGTTGATTACAAAGTCATTGAGTCTTTATTTTACGCATTGTACTTATAAAATTTTTGTATGCATGTCTGTAAGAGAAATCGCCGATAATATGGACAATATTTAAAAAAAAATATGAAAAATTTTAAATCTATAAAAGCGTTATAAAATGAAGAACATTAATTTTTAATCGATTGAAAAAGGAAAATATTAATTCCTCACATATTAAATACTTTTTTAAAAAAAATTTATAAATAATCTAAATACATGTTGTCCACTGCAATCAATGGCATTCAAATTTTTTACCACACAACACAACTGAAGTAGTAAGAAAGTTTTATGGGATAATTTTTCGTTAACTTTTTTAAACGGAAACTTATGATTAACGCAGTGCATTAATTTTTATCATGCAAAAATTAACTAGATATCATTGGGATTAATTACATTGCGCATAAGAATGTTTAAAAACTTAACTTGAAAACTAGAATTATGTGCATATTTAAGAATTAAATGAAATGTGTATCTACATTTATGAAAATTAATTTTAAATATTAATTAAAAATGAATAAAATTCCGGGCAACAATGAAAGAGGTTAGAAATTTATTTAAAAAAGTATTACTTCACTATGATTGACGAAAAAAGATTTAAGTAAAAAGTCGATAAAAAAAAGACACGCTGAACTTGAACTGAAAAGAAAGAACATTTATCACTGAAAATAAAAATTGACTAACGAATTCTTCGAAAAATTGCAAAACAATCTTACTTTGATTAAACACTCAAAGCTTATTTTTTTTCTAGAAATGGAAAATTGCTTTTACGTTTCATTTCTAGAAAAGGAGTTAAGTCTTTAAATGGTTTTCACGAAAATATCATTGAAAGAAAGAAGAAAAAAAAGAAGAAACGAAAAGAAACAGTGGACTTCGAAAGTGAAAAAGAGTCAACGAGCCGTCGATTTTCAATCAGTTAAAAAAGGAAAATATAAATTTTTCATATATTTAATATTTTTTTTAAATAATCTTAACTTTCAAACATTGAAAAAACAAATGCAAACACTATTGCAATCAATAACTTTTAAATTTTTTGTCACACAGCACAACAAAAACAGTAAGAGAGTTCTAAAGGAAGATTTACTTTTTTTGTTAACATTTATAAATGGAAACTTATAATTAATGATTTATTATACGCATTTAAAGCAGTACATAAATTTTTATCCAAAAATTAGCTAGAGATCTATGGGATTAATTACATTGTGCATAAGAATATTTAGAAACTTAACTTTAAAATTATGTGTTTATTAACTAATCAAATAAAATGTGTATTATCTACATGTATAAAAATTCATTTTAAATATTAACTGGATAGGAATTAAATTCCTAGCAACAATTGAAGAGTTCAGAAATTTATTAAAAAAAAAAAGTATTACTTCGCGAAGATTAACGAAAAAAGATTTAAGTAAGAACTCGATAAAGAAAAAGACATGTCGAACTTGGACTGAAAAGAAAGAAAGAACATTTATCACTGAAAATGAAAATTGAGTAACGGATTCTTCGAAAAAATGCAACACAATCTTAGTTTGATTAAACACCCTAAACTTCTTTTTTTTTTTCTAGAAAAGGAAAATTGCTTTTAAGTTTCATTTCTAGAAAAGGAGTTAAGTCTTTAAATGGTTTTCACGAAAATATCATTGAAAGAAAGAAAAAAAGAAACAGTTAGTGGACTCGGAAAGTGAAAAAGAGTCAGCGATCCGGCAACATTTTCTCCTTGAAAAATAAAGATATTATCAAATAGATTGACAGTAAAGAACTAGTATTAACGTAGCAGGATGGATTCGGCTATAGCATGATTGGTGTAGCGTAGCATTTCAGTAGCTATGGTGTCTAGTAACTCTTTTTTGGTAAAACGGTGTTTGCGTTGAAGAAAAGAAACTAAAAAAAATGAACAAAAACGAGTTTCAGCGTATTATTGCCTGTCGTTCAGATTAATGAGACCGTTTCTATTTGAATATACACTTTGTCGGCCATTTTTTGATCGTTCAGGCGTCAAGGTCGATGCCAATGCTGGGTTTAGTTGTTTCTTTCTTTTTTTTAAGGCTAATTTAAATTTTTAACAGGAGGGTTTAGTTGTCAAGGTTGCAATTGTTTTTTTTTTTTTATAAAAGCGCGATTAATATGCGTAGGCAGGAGAATGACTTCGACTGAAGGACAAAGTGTACAAAAAATGTAGATGCGTTTCTATGGAAAAACAAAAAAAACTTTTTTAAAGAGCTAAATTTGCCATAGAATCGATTCTTTGTTTGTTAAAAAAATGATATAATTTTATTTAATTTTTCCCTTGTGTCTACGCTAGCATTTTTCAACCTGTTTCAACTTAGTGCCCTTCACCTAAGCACACTCCTCGCTGTCTTGGTCCTCGTCTGTCTAGCCGTCCTTTATGATGTGTAACGTCTCCTCCCGCCCTTTATATTTTACCATATATTCGCATGAAGAATGCAGTATATACATATATATATATATATATATATTTATATATATATATATATATATATATATATATATATATATATATATATATATATATATATATATATATATATATATATATATATATATATGTGTGTGTGTGTGTGTGTGTGTGTGTGGTGTGTGTGTGTGTGTGTGTAATACAAAAATTATAAATACTTGCGTATTAATAACAACATTGAAACTCTTTCGTTTTCATAAAATGTCTTTGGTAAAAAGTAGGTGTAGAAATTCTATTTTGGGACTTCAAGGCTGAAAACATACAATTGAAAGATAATTAGATTTATATTTCAAAGGAGGAGTTATTTTTAGAATCTTGTGTCTCTTTCACTTCCATATTAGGAAGCATTAAATGATTTTCCATAATGCGTAGAGTTACAAGGTATGTACGACTGGAACCGGTTTACGTCATTCTCTGTTAGTATTTAATGCGGGACCAATGGTTTTCGCATGTCTCTAGCTGAATAACGTGTTCCATAAAAGATCTGCCGGAACCATCCGGAGTTTTGTCCACACCACCTCCCTTGTGGAATGGGGATGTGAACTGTTATAACCACCAGCCTACCTTTAAATAAACCTTTTTACCTTTTTAGAACGTATTATGGATTACGACTGAATATATATATATATATATATATATATATATATATATATATATATATATATATATATATATATATATATATATATATATATATATATATTTATTTACATTTACAGTTATATATTTATTTATTAATAAAAAATTACGGCATGTCAGATTTTTTATTCCGGTAAATATAGATTTTATGGTTTAAAGCAGGGATGGGGAAACTACGGCCCGCGGGCCAACTGTGGCCCACCGGCAGGTTTTATCCGGCCCGCGGATAGAATTTTAATTTGCCGATCAGTGGCAAATATAAACAATATACATCCATTTTCTTGTCAACTATTTAAAATTATTCTGTTTTTCCTTTTTTAACAAAGTACTGATGACCTTTTTACTTTCTCTATTTTTGTTCTACAAAACATAAATTGATGGAAATAGTTAGCACAGACAGCTTCAATTGGTAAAATGTTGAAAGCAGAACTTCTTCATAGAACAGCCTTAGATTGGCTCTAACTAGCGTTTGTCATTCTCGAGGAATCTAATATAGGTAAATTGTACTTCACATTTGGCAGACAGCGCATTTTCAGATCCAACGAGTGGACAATCTAACAATCATCTGAAGCAGTTGTTTCTAAATATGCCAAAGTTTTACAAATCATTACCAAAAGCTAGTTTCCAAAATTTAATATTTCATTCCCAGAAAATCAGCGCTATGTTTGCTTAATCTTATATATGTGAACAAGTCAACTATGAACCTTAGAAATTCAACTATGAACCTTAGAAATTCAACTATGAACCTTAGAAATTCAACTATGAACCTTTTTCAACTATGAACCTTAGAAAAAATCGTTTCAGAAGTAGACTAACAGAAAAGCATTTAGCCTTGTTCCTTAATATAAGCACATCTCACTTCGAACCTTAATATAAGGAACTTCTAAAAATGAAATCGTAATTTCATTCATCTCAATAAATATTTAAATTAAAACTTGTATATCGCTTTTTTTTTTAATTTTGAAAGCTTTATTTGGCCCACCAAACATCTTTTTTTTCGATTTTTGGCCCTCGACCAAAAAAGTTTGCCCATCCCTGGTTTAAAGTATCGGCACTCAGGTTTTCGGTACTTTTTACCGTAATTTGATTAAGAATTTTTTAATATATGTAGTAAGAATTCCAAAATCTTACGAAGTACTTGCCTGGAAGCCACACTAAGTAACAGTTTTGATAAAATACTGTAACGTTTTGAAAAAAGTGAGACCCATCTCTATAATGCTTCAAAACCGTAAATAAAAGGTGTGTTTTCTTCTGGTCGAACTCACGGAAGGGGAAAATACTAACTGAGCATTTAATCAGTTTAATTTATAGTTCAGAAATAAACTGATGTTAGATATATACTCTACTTGGCAATATCTTTCTAAACATGTAAATTACAAGGCTATCACCCAATCAGAATTACAAAAATATAGCACATGATATTTTAGATCCTTTATCAATTTTTTCTGACAAAATTGTATTAATATTATTGTACAATCAAAATTTTAGGTGAAGTAGTTCATTATACCTCAGTCTGCTTTTAGAGTTTAGACGAGTATTTTTTGTGTAACTTATGACAGGACGAACTTAAATTTTGTTATTTTAGATTGCCTTAAAATATGCAGCAATTTTAATACAATGCCTACATATAATATAAATACATAAATCAAAAAATATTATTCATATAACGTAGAGATGTAATAATTGCAAATAAAAGATTGGTCAATTAAACATTCATTAAATGAATCAACTCTGTCCTGTTGATTTAGGTTTTAAGCCCAACATATGTACACAATAGCATGAGTATTCCTCACAGTTAAGTATTTACCCAGATAATATCCCTATTTATCATAAAATAATATTATATTGATAAAAAAGTTGATTTTATAAATAATTAATTGTTTTTTTTTTGTTTGATTTAAATTTCCAACGAGATTTGTATATTTTCTCAATTATAATGCTCGTTATGTTTAAATTAACGTCAGTAGTACTTAAGGTTTCTTAATTTCAACAGTTACATCCTTTCAGTTTTCAATAGTTATTTTGTAAATTTTTCACATTTATGCTAACACAGTTAATTTCAGTTTTTTGAATTTTTTTTCAAAACATGAAGGGTTATATATATATATATATATATATATATATATAACATATTAATATATAGCATATAATACATAGCATATAAATAATTATATTTCCTTAAAAAATATAAGCAGCAAAGCTAAGGCATTGCTTACATAAGAATTAAAATATTACTGTTATTACATATGTAATTAATCATAAGATAGTTTTCATTAACAATAGTATTATTTTAGAAGATGTCTTACGGCAATACGCGTATAACACATTACCAAATATTTTGATAAAATTATATTTGTTTAAAGACTTAATGAGATATTTTAAGTATCGCAAACTTAATATTAAAATATTTCCGCTAATATAATTTTCAACCAAATGTATCAAATTATAAGATAGCATAAAGTATTATGAGTGCTGTTGTATTCGTTACATTTTATGCGGTGTTTGTTAAAGATTTCTACTTTGTAAATAGAAACCTAAATAAGTGCTACCTGAAAAGAAATATATTACTAAAACTATATGACGAATATATAGGTACTTAATTTAAAACATATTACCTATTTATATTTAGTAATACTCAATAAATAACAATTGATGCAATAATATTTATCTAACAATAATATTTTATCTTTAAGTTAGAGAAAGTATCTCTAACTAAGTGCAAAAATGTTAGCATTATATAAATTTGTAACTTAATCTATCAAATTATTAACAATAATATTGTTTTAGACGTTATGTTACTCTCTTATATTACTGATTGCTTTATGTAATTTTCCGATTAACATGTTAATGCGAGTAATAACATCACAAAAGAACTAATTTAATGAGCTTTACGAAAGTTTAAAATGTTATTAGTTCTAGCAGATATTTATTGCTAATACTAAATAAACATCATTAAGAAATAATAGGGAAACTTCATTGCTTAAAGAAAATTAGGTGTAAGTAGTTTTACGTAATTTAATTAAATAGATTTTTATTAAAGAATTATGAGTACTGTTATATGCTTGACATTTTACGCGGTGTTTATTAAAGCTTTCTACTTTGTGATTCAGGGAACCGAGATAAGTCTTCAACTGAAGAGAGCGTTATCATTGTTTATATTATGATAAATGCAAAGAGCCTTGCCGAATAACTACCGACATTAAATTAAGAGTAAATATTTCCTGAACCACGTGACGCGCTTGAACAAATAGAACAACATAAAGAGGTTATTGTAGCGAAAGGGTTGTTTCATTTACACATTTGATCTTCAATGATTTATGTTTGTGTTTTCATTTGTACTCAGGTATTGAATCAAACTGTTGATTTTATTTTAAGTTTGTAAATATAAGACAAGAAATTCATTGTTATATTTATTAAATATTTAATCTGTAAATAAGTTTTTAAATAGCATTATTGACAATTTTATCTTACAAAATACATTTTTTAAAAATATAGAACGGTGTTTGTGAACAAATCATAATTTGCATGATTCATTAAATAAAATTATGAATTTTTTTTTACAGATTTATTAAGTTTTAATGCTTTTCTTTTGGAAATTTAAAGTTTTAAATAATAAAAAAATCTTTCTTCTAAGTTAAAATTGTAAAGTAATAAAAAAAATCTCTCTTCTTATATAACTTTTTATGATATATGCAAAGGAATATTACTATAAAAAATTATTAATTGTTTTTAAAATTTCATGTTCATATTTCGATATTATTAATTGTAATTTTATAATAAAATTACAATGTGCGTGCCAAAGTTTTATAACAATGTCGGTAATGTGCGTATCATAATTTATAACAATGTCTTTCGGTAATGTTTATAAATAGTTGCGTCGGTAATGATTGAATAAATTTTGCGGTGAATAATTCTGTTCTGGTACAGTGCACAAAAAAAAAACAACTAAATAAAAAAAAAAAAATAGAATCACCCTAAATAACTTTTGTTCTAAAGATCAGATCTTCGCGTACTAAAAATCAATCTTAATGGTTTGAGAGAGTGACATGAAATATGCTAATTAATTACTGCAGACGACATTTTAAGTTACAATATCAGTCACAAAAACGTGCTTTCCCTGAATAAACATACCTCTTTTCGACAGATTGGGAATTTTACCCTCAAAATATAGGGGGAAACTGAAATTTGGGAAATATGGTTCTGAAAGCTTAGATTAATATTAATTTTACCTTCGGCGTGTTTCACCATACCTCGGAAATTATTTTATGCGAATCAAAAAAAAAAAAAAAAAAAAAAATTTGCACACAATTATAAAATTCGTTTAACCTCCTCAATTTCTTCTGGCCACCTTAATTTCTTAGACTGGCCAATATCAATCCTTCACAGTGATAAGTGTGCTGTTATAGGATGTAAATTGACACTTTAAACAAAATTTAACATAAATAATATAGTAATTTATTAATGGGAATGTAAAAGAATCCTTCAACGCTGTTGCGTGTATCTTAAGATGCAAGAATTGTCGTCTAAATAAATTTCTATACCTTTAAACTAAAATCGAAACTTGTTTTATTCATGTTATTTTAGTGGATGATAAGCAGACGAAGCATTAAATATGTAGCGATAGTTTAAAACCTTCATTTTTAAGCACGAAATCTGATAAATATCACCGCAATATTCGAGGAACAATAGGTAATGAAGAACATAACTACAGAAGCTAAATGTGTTTATAAGTTTTACATATAGTTTATATATAATGCTTAGAATTTACCTTTTACTGGCTATCAAATAAATTCCAAAGAAATCAAAATGGAGTTTTGATAGAAACACTTACCTATAAAGAAAGAAAAAAAAATCACATAAGCAAATATTAAAATTAGATCTATTACTAACAATATAATTACAGTGAATATAATCTATTCATGAAATAGCCTATTATGCATCCATAGCTATGTTTATAAAAAGAAATATTTATTACATTCGGATTTGAAAATATCGCAAAATATGGATAATATTTAGGCATTGTGATACCGGTGTTTTAGAAATTATTCTTACGATATATTATTGTTAAAATACATTGTAATTAATATCAAACACTCGATAACTATTAACAACGATAATTTTTGATCATTATCAACAATAGTTATTATGGTATCCGTGCAATATCAGGAGTATTATAGATAACGAAAATTAACGAATTCAATATTGTTGCTTTCACTATCAACAACGACTACTACAGAATACGATAATATAAAAATATTATCAATAACTAATTGAATACAGTTTTCTTATATGGGTTGATAAATTTCATTTGGGATACCGGAAATATTGATTAATGTAAAAATAATGTAAACTAGCTAAACTGCGAAAACTTCGTAATATTAAAATTCAGAAAATTCTCAATCGTAGTTAAAACACATACATATTTCCATTGAAAATAAGATGTGGCTTATCACTATACCTAATGTTTTTCAACTAAATATCAACACCGATCTCTCTTTTTGCATTACTGGAAGCGTTTTCTTACAGCAAAACTTACAGTACAGCCCTAATATTATGGCAATATGATCGATTTTTTTATTTGTAATGTCAAATTTTAGATTTTGTGAGCAAAATCACACAATAGAATGAGAATCGAAACATGGAAAAGTTTCTTTAATAAGTGGAATTTCGCAAAATAATTGTTATAGGATGTTAGAATTATTTAACTCGAATCTCGATAACTGATTACTGTTACTCACAATTCTAAGACTGCTTATTTTCCAGGTATGATATATAGGAATTTTCCTGACTATGATTAGAGTTAAAATAAAATTCCCTGACAATTCTATGTTTTCCCTGTTCTCCCAGACCCGTGGGATTCTTGTTTAAATCAAAACCTTTTTCAGGATTTTATTTTTAGATAATAGAAATCTAAAAAATTATAAGAAAAAAAGAAGAAAAAAACTCTAGGAGATTATACGCGATGCTATGAGATGAGAACCACACCTACAATCTCAGTTTCCATTGGCCAGTATGTTAAGTTCATTGAAATGGCTATTCTAAAGAACGAGACAGATCTGCGTTTGGCAATCGTCCAAGGTACGTATTCTGATTCTCTAGGTCAATCATTCATTTGTTCTCAGAAAGGTTGGTAAGTATTCATAGATAAGTAGCTAGATTAGATAGAATACTTGTCAGAAATGACGCATAATTGTTGTTGGATTACAATGATGTTATGACGGTGAATCCACAAGAATTCCCTCTAAAATATTACATTCTAAGTGAGCAGATAGAACAAAAGCTTTGTTGTTTGGTTACATTTTCGAACAATTGACATCTAGTAGCAATAGTAGCTGATATTTTCAAGAAACCCAGAATTTGCTCTACTGCATTACACTACAGTATTCATTAGACGCAATATTACTACTGCGTTCTTCTTCTATACCACCACTACAACCAATTTCCAGCCTTAGCTGTCTCAAGCAACTTATTCCATCTAAATATATCCGACGTTTACTACGTTATCACTTAGTCAAAATAGTGCAATTTTAAGGTGGCATTAAAACTATCGCAAAAGAGGAGGATATATCAGTGAGGTTACTTGGACCCGTGTTTATCTGAATGTAAATATATGTGGATTGAGTTAATCCCGCTAAATTAAATTGACTGATATCGTGGGATATATTATTAGGGTCACTTGGGTTCTGGGACCCGTGTTATCTGAATATAAACCCATATGAATTGAGTTAATCCCGTTAAATTACAACGGTTGATATCGGGGAATAAATGATTGAAGTCACTTGGGTGCTGGTTTTCTTATCTGAATATAAATCCATGTGGATTGAGTTAATCTCATTAAATTAAATCGGTTGATATCGGGGAATATAACATTGAGGTCACTTAGGTTCTGGGACCCATGTTTATCTGAAGATAAACCCACGTAGATTCAGTTAATCTCGCCAATTAAAACAGCTAAATCAGTTAGTTGATCATTGCCGGACTCAGTTGTTCATAAAATGAAATATACTGAGACTTATGTGTTAAAATAAAGATTAGAGAATGAAATTTTGAATGTAATAACTTTTAAAATTATTCGTTATAAAAATTGCCCAAAACAATGTACAGATTGTAAAAGTAGTTTCCACAAAAAATTAGTTATGTTTAAATTATTTTGCCCTATTGTGTCATTCGAATTCAGTACTAAGTTGCAACATTTTCTCATTAAGAGTATTCTAACTATTCGGAAAAAAGAAAATAAATAAAAACTGAAAAAGCAAAATATTAACTTTTACCGATATAGCTAAAGTTTAAAATTTTTATATCTTATCATTACTTTTTTTAAAAAAAGAACTAATAAATAAATTTGCTATTTTAAATAATTTATAATTAAAAGTATTGGTTTTTTAAGTCGGTATTTAAATCAAAAACGAAGTAATGAAATTAAAATTTAATTTTAAAAGTTTCAGCAAAAAAGCATTTTTTGGGAAATTTATGTACGTTATTCATCAAGTAAAAAAGCCCCCAAATAAATAGAAAAGCAAGGAAAAAAAATCTCACTTTAAAAAGATTTCTTCAGAATCATCGAAGAATTACACTGAGTGTAAAATTCTCGAAAGAGTAACAAAATAAATGTTGGTAAAAATTGACAATTTTTTTTTTCTTCTCCTTTAACGCAAAAAGGATTTGCGCTCAAAAAAAGGTGGGATAAATAGAAGCTGTGATGCGTACATAAAAGGAAAGAGTTTAAGAAAATAAAGTTTCTTTGGTAAGGTGGAAAAATCTGTTTATAGTGAATGACAAATGAGTTACAAGAAACATTTTAGTCGCATCTCAGAATTACGCGAGTAATGTTATACGTGCTAGATCTCCTATTTCCGGCAAAACTCGCAAAGTTTCTAAATAAATAATCCCACTTAAAAAGTGGTTCTTTCCTCCTCTGAGGGAATTTTCACATATTAAATTTCAAGCTCAATCCACGATATTTTTCTACAATTAAAGTGTCAAAATTATCGTGAAATTATACACATTATTTACACGTTGCTGGGTACTATAATTTTTCAAAGGGGAGATGAGTTTTGTTTGAACATTACTAAGTTTGAACATTAGCTTTAAAGGGACTTATTAGTTTCTCAGTACATAAATAAAGCAATTTTCATTAATTTATTATATATATTGATATACACTGTTAGAAATTTCTCGGAAAAATATGGTTAAATAACAATTAAGTAAATTGCTATTTTACCATACTAAAATAAAGCATTCAAATAGCCATACATAAGATGGTATTAAAACTGCTAACTGTAAAAAATCGCTTATTAACTGCTTTCACCGAATACGGTTACCCAACAAGAATTTTTTCGCACCAACTAGGCTCTTAGTTGGCTCCAGCTGGGTACATATCATTGACGAGAAGGCTAATCTGTTAATCTCATGACCGACAGAACGGGGGTTCGAATCCCAGCATTTAACACTACTACATTTCCTCGATTCCCTTCTACACATGAAGAATTCCTGGTGTCATGCACTCCCCAATTTGTGACCTTGCACTTTTAGAATAGGATACTCTCATTCACACATAGATGGCGGCACCATAAAGCTGCTTAACACAAGTCTAGTATTTTCATGCTAGTTGTAAAGGTTTAAAAAATAGTGGGGTTTAATATTTATGTTATTTTTTTAAATACTATTTGTAAACAGTTTCAAAACCGTAAAAGTAAAAAACATTCTTTACCATAAACTTTACGGTTAATTGGATGGACAGACTGCTGCCGATTATTTTACTGTACATTTTAAATAAAAATTCTAAGAGTGTACTATTGAAAGAAAGTATCGATGCTTATCAAATGAAGAGTAGAGTATTCATATCACTGAAATTAGGCAACGATACTACTCGATCATTTATAATAATGTAAACAAATTTCGATTTATGTTACAGCTAATTGTTATCGATAATATTATATTGTTATCGATAATGGTCTGTGCTTTGATAGGTCCCATTTGCCATTATCAGTAATTCCATGAGTAACTGGGGTTTGTAAAAAGTAACAGTTAAAAAAAATCGTTTTTAAAGAGATTATAAGCTTAAAGGAGCTTGTAAGGGTTAAGATAAACCTTAATTTAGGCATTCAAATTACACGAAGAATAAGCACAACATAGCTAGCTATATTTTAGCCGTAGGAGAAATACATAGTAAAAACATAAATTTTTTGAAATGTATTTCTCCAATGTCAATTCAAACGCTAATGGCTGCTGTATTATTGGCATCTAACATCGTTTTAAGTCTGACAATGTCTTCGTGGTCCATGATCAACTTTCATTCGGACGTCTAATATCGGACAAATCCCATCTAAATTGTTATAAATAGAAGTAATAGAAGTAAGTTGATTATATTTACACTGCTATATTATTATCTATGTAATTTTTTTTTTTTGTTGATACAATCGAACAAAAGTATCAATATCAGTCGATATTACGGAACGAAAGCGTCGATACCAGAGTACACTATCAAAAGAAAAGTATCTATACTTTTTTAAAGTCAGTAATTAAATTAAAGTAAATTAAAATTTAAAGACGTAAAACTGTAATAATATAAAATACGAGTGAAGAAACTGTTTCCTTCGAGCGTTTATCGAGTTTACGCAATTTTAATGGGGTCCAACAAGAATTTCGGAATGATTATGGGGTCCCCACACCAAAAAGTTTCATACACCTAGCTTTAAAGCAATATTTTTGGGTTACAGAATCCATAACCAAACATTTACATTAGTAGATAGAATTATATTTCTAGGTTATATAAACTATAATATTTTTCATTAAAAAAAAAGAATCCAAATTGTTCCGATTGTAATATTCTCTCATAGATATAAAATTTCGTGACTGAAAATTGAGGTACGTTTTCTGTGACTTTCATAAAAAATCTCTTTTTAAACTTGTTAGGAGTCGTAAATTAAGTTGTCCTTAAATTGCATTCAAATTCAAAAGATTTACCTAATTAAGTTTTGCAGATAAACAACAAACAATCTTGTTCCTCTATATAAAATCTGACATTGATTTTGTCAGAAAGAAATACCATAATTCTTCTCAACGATTCTAAATTAGCAAAGATTAAAGGAGTCAGCAGAGTATCTTTACTAAAGAATAATGTCTTATATTAATTAGAAATTCCATAATCAAGTCTTCAAATAATTGCGCAGAATTATTTTCAATTCCAGCTGTGATCTTTGTGACACATTGCTGAGTTCGGATTATTAGGTCACTTTAATTCCGTAACAGAAATAAAATTTCAGAGATCAGGAATGATTTAATTAAGAAAGGTGGAGTTTCCTGTGTCTAAAGTCATTTTTAGAAAAGGCATTATTCTATTGGAACTCTTATCTAAAGAGTTACATTTTTGACTGCCTGAAAACGACAGAATCGGGAATGAATCATTTTATCTTTGAACAGATAAGCCGGTTGAATCATAACTTCAATTATTTGGAGTTTGAGAATGGAATTATGAATAAGCGTGTAGATCAAATGACTTTCTTTAATTGTTACATTTCATGACGCATGCACAACGCGCAAAAAGAAAATTGCCCACCCTGAATAACTTTTGATCTAATGATCTTCACGTTCTAGGAAGTTCTAAATGGTTCAAGAGAGTGTGACTTCAAATGTACTAAATAATTTATACAGACGATATTTTAAATTACAAAATCAGACACAAAAACGTACGTTCTTTGAATAAACATACCTTTTTTTTCCAACGAATTCTTATTTCTGACTCCCAAAATATAGGGGGTAGCCGCAATCTGGGAAATATGGTCCCCATATATATGTATATATGTTACCGTTAAAGTATGAAATCCGTTATTTTATAGAATACCTAGTTATTCCATGAAATAACAGATCGTGTCCGTTAAAGTGTAAAACTCTCTTGTATTTCATGGTTTAACTAGTTATTTCATAGAATAACGATCTGCAGCCCGTTAAAGTGTAAAATAATCTATATCATATATCTCGTACTGGTCAGGGATTTAAAAAATGTTCGTGTAAAGCCCAGTGTGTCAACAAAATTTTTTTTTGTTTTAGAAATAATGTTCTTTGTAATTTCAAGTGTCATTTTAGAAATCCTTGTTGTAACAAATTATTTTATGGTAGGTTTCCATAAATACCATTTATACGCCGCATAAATTAGACAAATTGCTTCGTTTTCATTTTAATTGTTATCATTAGTTTATTTATAGAATACCTAGTTATTTCATCTTAGATAAATTGTTTATTTTACACTTTAACTGTCTCTCATTAGGTAATTTATAGAATACCTAGTTAATTCATAGAATAACTAGTTAAAGTGTCAAATTAATAACATATTACACACTTTAACGGACATGATCAGTTATTTCATGGAATAACTAGGTATTCTATGAAATAACTGCATTATGTACTTTAACGGTAACAGATATATACAGTCCCTAGCCAAATTATTATACACACTGTAATATTCCATGTAATATCTTAATTATCATTTGATACTATACAGCATTATTGTTTGCACGCGGCTGAAATCCGTTTACACTTGTTTATGTTAGTGTGTCAGTTGGTTAACATTGTAATGCATTACGTTAAATAAAAATACAAATAGGAAGTATATAAAAAATATCCTGAAAAAAAACCCTGTACACTTATGTCTAAATATAAAAGTATTGCATATAAACTCGTGCAAAACATGTAATTATTAAAGCACTGCCGCATGTCTAATAATTTGGTCTAATTATTATAATATACTAAAATAATACCTGATATAATAAATATTCTATAAATATATAATATATCGTCTAATTTATCCAATCATTTCATTATTATATACTGAACTCATTCAAGAATTTCTGCACATTGTTAAGGATCATGAAATGTGAATGCATTTTTATATAAATTTTATATGAACCCTTTTCAAGCAGATGTGAACAGTTATAAAATTTTTGTTGTTGATTTACATCAAGTGTAGATGTTTGAGGGATGCTTGCTTGTATGAATTTTTTGATAAGATTTTTAACTATCACAGAAAAATAAGTCCAAACAAGAGTTATTTATGAAAAGCTTATATTTTACACAGTATATAGTACTGCAAAATTCTTATTTAATTTCATCAAAAGTAGTAAATTTAAAAAAAAATCAATAATATAGGCTTAAGTTTTTCAAAAAAAGATGGATACCTACTAAACTATGCATAATTAAATATTGAAAAAGACTTTTGAATATTAAACATAACATAAAATGATAATTTCAAAATATGCTTTTTTTTTTTTTAAAAAAAAAAGCAGCGTTAATTTTGAAATAATAATAATAAACTAAAGAAAAAAATCGTAAAGAGCATGCCTGAAAAGCTTTTAATATTTAAAGAAAACATTTGATCAATAATGACTAAATACAATACATAACTCTGGGAAGCGCAAACCCCTTATTTTTAATTACGTGATATCATAAAAATAATTATCATTTTATAAATAATGTTATAGTGCATAGGTCACAAGAAGCAATTAAGGTTTTATTGAAAAAATACATCAATGCAATTAAATTTCCACAGTCAGTCACAAACGAGTCAGAAGCTGACTATCAATTTCAATTCGATGTAAATAGAATGAAGTCACTTGCATATAAATTAAGTTCGGCTTTACCAAGAGAAGCCGATGGAAAACGATGTCCTGTAACCTATACACTGTAAAAAATTCCGGATCAAATTCCGATAAAAAGTACAGGCACTCTGAGTACTGGAGTCATAAAATCCATTTTTATCGTGAAATTTTATACCATAATTTTTACAGTATTATTTAAATGCCATTATTCAGTGATTTTACAGAAAATATTAAGCAGGGCCCACGCTAAGCATTCACCACCTCGCCAAATGCCATAAAATCTTAAATTTCGAAAAAAAATATGCTTTGGCGAAAGTATTGGCTAATGAATTTTTCCACTGAAAAGAAAAATATATGTTTAACTCGATCCTCAAAATAGGAATTTTTCTAAACTAATCAGATTTTTTATTCGATTACAGTAATTTTCGGTAAAGGCGCCGCATAACCGATTAGAATTTGATTCAAATAATATAAGTCTGAAACTAACTACAGTAAAATAGTTTTCTATGGGGAAAAAATAAATCATAAGAAATTGTTAAGATTTACATTTGGGGAAGGCTTTCGAAAATTGGCGAATACATTTGATATTTGGGTGATTTACTGGCTAATAATTTGGAATCCGTAGTGCGGGCCCTGATTACGGTATATTAGATATTTTATTCCGTAAAATTTTCCTGTAAAAAGTACTGGCCCCCTGAATGCCGGTACTTTAAACCGTTATATGATCAAGAATTTCTTACAATGTATACTCTCAAAAAATTGGTTCAATATTTGCCAAATGTAATCACCTGGAACCATAATACAAAGCAAATTTCCGGAAACCTTAATAAAGTGTAAAATTAAAATATACCATAATGCGTAAAAAAGTAAAGCATTCCTGCAACAGCCCGTTGTGGACCGGGGTGGGGGGAGGTTATAAGGTGTTTGGTATGTTTGTGCCATAAGGTGTAAATATACCATAATATCATGTAATTAAGTTTTAGAATAACGATAATCATATTAAGATTGCATTATCGTGCAAAATTCCCCAACAGTGTAAACCAAAACGCACGCAACAACGCATTTTATAAATAAAACAACTTAGTGAAGAGCGCATTTTATAAAGATTTAATATCTAAAAACACTTCAAATAAGCAATAATTTCATGACAATACTTAATTCTGAACAAACACTAACCCCATATACTTAATTACACGATGCTATGAAATAACTTGTCATTTTATAAATTAGGTTTTAGAGCATACGTTATACGCGGCAATTAAGGTTTTATTGACAAAAGACATCAATGCAATTAAATTGTCTCAGTCAGTCACAAATGAGCCTGGAGTAGACTATTTATTTCACTTTCAAGCTGACGTAAATTGATGTAAGTCACTGGTATGGAAAGTGACTTCAGCTTTACCCCAGAAAGCTTCAACCAATCGAAAGTGACGTCCTGTGACCTATAGACCAAAACGCTTGCAACGATGTATTTTAAGAGTTATCGCGAATATCATCGTTGAGGAGGAAAATGTTTCGTTCCAGAGTATATGGAGCGTTCACTTGTAGAAATGATCCATACATTCAAGCACGCCGTAGCTAAGTATCTAAGGATATGGACTCGCCAAGTCTCGATATTTAAATGGAATCGCTACTAGAAATAGCTCTGAGCTAAAGATTTCCAAATAAGAAAAGGAGGATTGTTATTTCAGATGTTAGTTCCAACTATATTAAAAGAGGAAAGGAAATCAATATACGAACATGGTATTTATTTCCATTCAAATGGCTAGAAAATATAATGTTGTTAATATTTCTATAAAGAAAACGTGAAAATGGATAATTGTATGTATAAAATCGTATATTTTGTTTGAAAGATGCACTAGAGCATTTGTTTCTTGATTTGTTATGGTAACAAATATGCATTCTCAAAATTTAAATGAAATCAATATATTCTACTAGAGTCAAAGATTTTAAATAGAATTGTAGATTGATTTATTTATTTTCAAATTGTAGTGCATAGAAAGAGGAAGTAAATTAATATTTAAATATGCCATAAATTCTATTAAGATTACTATGTAAAAGACAAATACAACGTTAAAACGATAAGTTAATCTTTGTATTAAAGTAATTTTTTTTTAAATTTAGCATTTACTGCTTGAGGGTTTGATTGGATTGAATATAGAGCTTGATGCACAAGAGCCGTATGCGATTACGTACAGTAAAAAAATAAAACAGTTTTTCTTCTCCTGATTTTCACTGTTATTTTTTTAATGTTAAAGCTGTTTTGTGTACAAGGCGGGTTTCACCCTAATCATTAATGGATTAAAACAATTAGTTGAAAATATAGTTTTTGCATGCAGTTTTGCTTACAGTACGATATTTGACTATTTCTGGAATCGTTTTCCAATTACTTTTTGCACTTGCTTTTACTTTCCAGCAATTATTTTACAGTTCTAAACATCGTTTAAATAAAACTGTAATTCGATTTTATTGTTAAATTGATAATCTACCTTATTCTACACTCTTTCTTCAGATATAATTTTTTGGTAAGTTATGCTGCAATTGGCAAGAAAGTTGTTCAATATAGTTTTAAACGTTTTTACGCATAAATATGATTTGAATATGAAAGACTTTTAAAGTTAAGTCAGTTTAAAATTTTTTCATTTCAACGAAGTGACCCAATTTTCAAATCTCAGCGATGACTATTGATATGAATTTTGTTCTTGGTTCACACCGACCACAGTGCCTACAGAAAATATCCTTATGTGCTGTGAGTACAGATTTACTTCATAATTTTTACAGAGAAACATAAAGAAGAGAAACAGAAAGAGAAACATTTTTACATAATTTTTACGGTTTTGCACAACCACCCAGCTGCCGGGAATTTTGCAGAAATTTTTTACTGTGTATCTATGTTTATAAATTAACTTCTTACCGTCTCTTGTAATGTTTTCCATTGTCATTTTCCAGCATTATAGTGTGCTGAGCATCGAAGTGCGGTGTACTATTTCAACTATTTTAATATATTTGTGAGTTTTAATGTTTTTGTTGCTTAATCTATTCTCAAAGTCAATTTATTCACTCTTCTACCCGCAAAGAAAAAGTAAACGAAATTTTTTGCAAAATAGAAAATTAAACAGCCTCAGAAATTAAACCTGCCACACAAACAATAAGGAAAAGAGAGATAAAAAAAATAAAAATAAATAAATAAGATACAATAAATCTACCACAAATTGTTTTAATAAAAATAACCGTTAATATATTAGCTCGATTATGCCGATAAAGATTTAGTATGATATTGAGAGTAAAATAATTTTTCACTAATGGAAAATTATAATAACTCACAAATAGAAATTATTTAAAGGCCAGCAGAATTTTAAATTACGTTTATTTATTTATTTTTGATTAGTCTAATTAATAAAAAAAGCGAGAATTATTTTAAATATAAAAGGAGCCGTGTTGGTTCAGGAGATAGAGCGCTCGCCTCCCAATTCGGTGAACCGGG
The DNA here is from genome assembly GCF_982258835.1 of Parasteatoda tepidariorum. Classification (NCBI taxonomy): domain Eukaryota; kingdom Metazoa; phylum Arthropoda; class Arachnida; order Araneae; family Theridiidae; genus Parasteatoda; species Parasteatoda tepidariorum. The sequence goes on from NC_141765.1 coordinate 37,881,568, forward strand.
TTCGAATCCCAGCCATGGCTGGTCGATACGAATTCCGCAACCAGCTCGCACCGACCACAATTCTGATATTAAATATACTCAATGATAGACGGATCATGGGTTAGAATCCCCTTGCAGCCAAGCTAACCGTGGGAGGTTTTTGTGGTTTTCCTCTCCATGTAACGCGAAGGCGGGTTAGTTCCATCAGAAAGCCCTCCACGGAGGCAAATTTCTCCCAATACTTGTTTCAAGAGTTCCCTCGTTCTGTTTTGGGTTAAAAATTACATGGCTACGGAGTTGAACATACGTAGTCATAAACCCAAAAAATTGGGTCAGCTGTTCACACAACGGTTATAAAATAAAATCTTATTACTGGTTGGCTTAAAATTAAACTAAAAATCGTACTGAAGATTAACATTTATAGCTGTAAACTATAAATTAATATATGAACTTTCTTATCATGATTTGAAATGAATAGTGAAATATACTGTGAGAAAAATCTGAATTTTCATTTAAAATCTACTAAAAATTCAAAAGGCTTCAATCATTTATATTACTAGCTATACATAAAATATTCTTAAGAAACGGATATTCTTATAGAATACATTATTGTGATTGTAAATTATTATCTCAAATATATCTAGAATCATTATAAAAAGGTGAAATAAAAGTATCATTTTCAGTAATCCTATTTGTTTCAATCATTCTCCTTCAATTTATGCAGTAAAGTTTTGCAAAGTAAAATTGTAATAAATCAATCCGAGGAGATAAATGAACGTAAAAGGAAAATATTTTCACTTTATTCGGCACAGCGGAGAGTTTTCATGATAATAATTGAAGTTTCAAATAGTATTTTCAGAATGTAATGACTCAGCCTTGAAGTTCTTGAAAATCCCATTATCTTTTGTGACGTCTCAAGATTTTATCCTCCAAGAAGTGTCAATTTGTAAGTTTGAAAAACATTCTGCAGGCAGTGAACCTAATGCTAGAATAACACATTAAAACGAATTGGAACAAAAGATTCTTATGAAAGGAACTTTTCAGAATTTATACACATTTGCAATGCAATATTTCAAATAATGATAATATAGGGAAGAATGCAGAATCTGGTGCTAATTTTACTTTTTATTTTTTTAAAATTATAAATGTTTTTTTTAATAATTTAAAGCTTTTATTTAAAATTCAAACAACTTAAACATTTGAGATTGGGAAGAAATACATTATATATATATATATATATATATATATATATATATATATATATGTTTGTGTGTGTACGAATTCTGAAATAAACTTCAAAATTTTTTTCGAAAGCGAAAAAATCAGATTAAGGTACAACATGGTATTGTACCTCAGATAACGTTTATTTTGAGTTCTTTCCTTTTAAACATGGAGCCTGTCTTTTCCCTGGAGCTGGAGAAGCTCTAAATTTTCCCATGCTCATGGTCTCCGGCAATTTCATTGTATCCTACAGACATTTAAGAAGCCTGCCGCATTGCAACGACATTGCCCGTTGGCTAATTTGCTGTAGAAGTATTATTCTTGGCATTGATGCTATAAGATAATGCTCTAAGCTATAATGCTATAAGATTAGGAAGAAGGATTTACTAAATTTAATTCTTTTTTATTAGGAATGAACAAATAACTCAAAGGTGTAATAAATTTTTATTTTCAGCGTGAGCTAATGATTATGTTATTTTTAATGTTCTTTTTTATACAAAAAAAAAAAAAAAATTCAAATTAAAGTCTGAAACTAAGAAGCACTCATAAATATACATAAAAATTGCTGGAGCTTTAGCTTTTTATCTGGAAGCGGAGTAGGGGAATCAAAATTTTTTTGGATTAAGGTAAAGAATTTGGAATAAGGTAAGGATTTTGTGGTAAAGTTTTGAATCCCTGCTTTTAAGTTGAAAAGAAAAAAATGATTTATACTCATGCAATTTAAACTTGTTTTCCATGTTGCACCGTCAGAAGATGAAATAAATCAAGTTCATCATAAATGCAATATCAAAGGAAATTTTATTGAAAAATTTCAAAAACTCAAAACTTTACTAAGAATTAAAAAAATTTATTTATATTGCGAGTAAAATAAGTCCACAATGTACTAATAGGTACCGTTACGCATACCTGCAGGTACAAGTCCAAGGTTAGACGCAAATAAACTTTGTCCAAAGCACAAGTAAACCTGGTTTCAGTGATGGTCATAAAATCTAAAATAAACCTTGAGATTGTGAATTTATTCTTGTTTTGTCCTCAACTTAGCCTTGTTTTGCAAAGGCAGATTCAAACTCAATATAAAAGGGTTGTTTATGCAAGCTTAATGTGAACCTCATAGAGCATAAGCTAACATAGTTAAATTTAACATCGTTTCAAGCTTGCATGGTTTATTTGCTACACATTTGTTGAACCTTGTTGAACTTAAGGATGTTGCTAAATTAAAATCAACCTTACACTGCTATCTGGTGTGTAGCTATCTTATCTTAGTAAGAGCGAAAAAAAAGTATATAAGTATATACTTATAAAATAAATTCAGAAAATATTTAGTTATGCTGTTTATAATATGAAATAACAGCAAAGGAACGAAGTAAAAATATAAATAAATGCTTATATAAAAACAAACTGATATGGCTTGTTGAAAATTTATTAAGATATTCTTTCTTGTATACCTCTCATTTTCAATGAAAAATTATGCCTCTTAGCTTTTACGATAAAGTTCCCTTTTCATATAGCGAAAGTTTAAAAAAAAGCAATTTTGCAAACAATGTAAAACTTGCTAAAACACTTTTTAGAAGTATGTGAATGTATGAAAAAACTATTAAAAATTTGAAACAAACAGTTTGTCAAGACGTGAGCTTTTTGTTACGATTAAATTTATTTTTTTCATTTTTTAAGTTGGTTGTTTTTTTTATAGAGAGCCATGAACAATACTTAAAAAATAATCCTTTATTATAAAAGGAAAAGTATGTCTGATCATAAAAGTACTATTCACTGAAACTATAAAAGAGGTCAATTTTTTATTATCAATTTAGTCCTAAGTAAACAGGCTTAATGATAGACATTTATACATGACACAAACTTTCCACCAAAAGTTTAAAAATCACCTTTTCCGTTAAAAAATATATAGAAAAAGTTAACAAAACATCTAAAGAGTGACTTTAAAAAAATGAGAAAAAAAAAACAAAAAAAAACTGTAGCTTTCAAGTCATTTACGTTGTACATTGTTATTGGTAGAATGAAAACAACTCTATATAAAATTCCGAGAAGAAAAAAATCTTATAAAATTAGCGTACGTGGAGCGCAGACCTACGTGCGAAACGACTAAAGTGAAAAACACGTAAATAAATAATCGAAGTTTAAAAAACACCCCCTGTAGAGTTTGCCTATGGGAAAAGCTACGTTAACACTGTTAGTCGTCGGTTGACGGTTACAAGGGGGGAGTGGTGAACTACGTGACTGTAACCATGATCGTTGTTGAGCCATTACCGAGATTGCGTCGTCTGCGTTTCTTAAAGAAGCGAAATTTCGAAAGCGGGAACCTTTAAAAAACTCATATTCATCATTCTCAAAACGAGTAAGAGGGGGCGAACAACATATTGTGAAAAATATTTTCAATTTTGAACCGAATTAATTGTATAAATATATAAAAGTAAAATCCAAAATATTGCACCAAAATAAATATTTGCAGAGTACCTAGTTCGCACAGGTTGTTTTCCTCCTAATGCTAAGGAATTCATTAAAATATGGTATACCCTTTTTAACGTATGTTGATTGATATAGTAGCGTTCATAACGATCTCTGAAATTCCAATTTTTGATGTTTTTTTATAAAATAGAAACGTTTAAATTATCGTAATCTTAACGGTGCCATAATTTTAAAAAAGTTATATGTTTCGATACAGTATGCTTCGCGTAAATTTGATTAAGTATGTTATTTGTTAATTTTGTTACAGAAATAAAAAGTTACTTGTATACTCATTTTTATTATTTTTTTTAGGTAAAAATAGTTTAAATGTTACATGAATAAAGAAGATCAATAGAAACGTCATGATAAAATAGAAACGTCAAAATTATCGTAATCTTAACAGTGACGTAATTTTAAAAATGTTATATGTTTTGAGACAGTTTGCCTCGCGTAAATTTGATTAAGTATGTTATTCCTTAATTTTGCTAAAGAAATAAAAAGTTTTTTGTATACTCATATTTTTTTTTTTTTAAGTAAAAATAGTTTAAATGTTACATGAATAAGAAGATCAAATAAAACTTCCATGGTTAATCCGACGGTATGCAGAATATAACTCAATAATCAATTATTCTTGAGAAAAAACGATTTAAAAATATTACCTTTTTAAGAGAATATATTTATATTTTTTGATATATTTTTGTTTGATCACTTTATTTTAAACTTAGTACCAATTATGGTGTTAAGAATAAATTTGTAGTTAGAAATTTTTCAGAAAGAAAAAGACAATTACTTGATATATTTTAAAAACTGTAAAAAAAAAATAATAAAAACTATCATTTCGATTTTGAAAATAACTTAATTAAGAAAAAAAATCATGAAATTTATTTCAACAACATTTGTTGATTTTAAATTATTTTATCTATACATATTTCATCACTAAACAGCCAATTAAATATAAATTTTCATCATATCATCATACTCCAATACATAAACACGAATCTATTTAAGAAATAACATCCTAATTAAAATAATGAAGAAATGCCAGATTTTCAACGATTAGATAGAAATCAAGTAACCATTAATGAGAGTCCCAACGATGCTTATTTGTAAAATACTTTAACGATACGTATTAAGAGTAAATAGCCGTATTCCAAAAGGATTAAGGCAATCATTAAAATAACAAATAGAAAATTCAATTACTTTACAATGTATTCATATCCATTAATGGAAAGAGAAATTGAAGACAAAGGATACATAAAAAGATTCAGGTAATACTAAATCTTCAACTCGATGTTATTTCGTTTGCTTGGAAATCTGCAGTACCACTAATCCTGTTATTAAAGTTCAAATCCTGAACGTAATTTGTAAATTATGCGCAGATAGTCAGAAAAGAAAGTTGCTATTAGTATGTTTAAAGCTTTAAGAGAAAGCATTCAATTGGAAAGTTTTATGGAATTCTATCATCATTTAAATTAGATCGTTTCTGGATTTTTATGTTCTTTATTTCTGTTATTAGATTTTACGGGTATGAATTTCATTTCGAAGTTAACTAAATGCAAATTGCTATTGAATTATAGAGAAATAGATGGAAATAATACAGCGGAATTTAAGACTCAATAATATATTGTCCGCAGGAAAAAAATTTATTTTGAATTAACTTTTTATCTAATAATTATGTTTACACTTAGTTGCAAATTTTAAGGTAATAGAGGTTCACTCACGGCTTGGTAATTGTTTTTGCAACAAATATTAATAAATGTAGTAAAATTAGACCCAAAAACTTACTTAATCTTAAGAAACAGTTTTTTTTAAAAAATAATAATTGATTTTATATTTAAAGCCTTAAGAAATCGAAGTTAGTTCGAATTTGGGGCCAACAGCAAATCTATGTAAAACAAAGCAAACCCTCATATTTTAGTAGATGAAAGTTGGTCTACCCTCAGGGACCAATCAAGACAAATTCAGGCCCAAGGCACACAAAATTTTCAGGGCCCCTACCAAAATATTTTGAAATTAAATTACTGAAGAGTAGTCCGAACAATAAAAAAAATCTATTGAACTGCATGATTTAAGAGAAACATTCTAAAAAATTTTGAAAGCAGAAAGTTGAATATTATTTTTCTGAGATAAAGATTTTGCATCTAAATATTAAAGCAAGATATAAAACAACAAGACAATGTTGTATGAAAATAAAATTAGTTTGGTGACCAGAAAGAGTTGAAATCAGTGATTTTTGCTAAATGTCACTGATTAGCTGAATTATTTAAAAGATTGTAGCCTTCCATCTACAGCTTTACATATTTGTTAAAAGTAAGGTTTCAGTTCTTGTAACCTTCCATCTACAGCTTTACCTATTTGTTCAAAATAAGCTTTTAGTTCTTGTTGACACTAATCATTTATAAGAGACATTGCGAATATGCATTATCGTTGCATTTGCTTAAGCCGTTGGAGTAAAAATTGTACCCATTAAAATTCAGCTATACTTTTGAATTTGATTAGTGCAATGTTTACACGAGTGTGGTTTATCACAATATAAAGAAAATTTGAAATAAAAAAATGCCTTTTTGAGAAAAACTGTTTATTTCAGTATTTTTAAAAAAAGTAATATTGTGGACTTTTTACTAATTTTTGAGGCCCCCAGATAGTGTGGGCCCTAGGTCCGTGCCTATTGGGCCTAGGCAATAATCAGGCCCTGTCTACCCTATATTTGATTAGATTTGTACGACACATTAAGCTAATTTAAGCATACAATTTTAAAATAAAAACACAACTTCAAAAATAAGTAAAAACATACCAGTCCGATTGACATATTTTACTAAACCTACATTAAATGGAATATTAAATTTATTATGTGCAATACGTAAAATAAAGAAGGAAATACAATAACTTTTGTTTCAATGATCCGATTTTCATGTATAAGACTCAATCTTAATGATGGTTGACGATGCTTTCAATTACGGCATCAAGCACAAAAAAGTACTTCCAATGAATAAATCTATCTGTTTTTCAACAAATTTGGATTCTTTATCCTCAAAATAGAGAGAGAGATGATTAGTCAAAACTGGGGAAATATGGTCCAAATTGTTTGGCTAAGAAAGCGCTTGAATGTTAAAAGCCCTAATGGTATTTTATCATACTTCAAAAACATTTCAATCGAAACATTTTTGCACAAAATTTTATTATCTTAAAATGATTATATGCAAAATAAAAGATTTAATAATTATTTATAATAATTTTATTTTAGTATTAGCTGGAAAAAATTTTAATTTGCAAAAGTTATACATGTTTTTATTATTTTCTTTTAAAAAAAATAATAATTTTTAAATAGCAAAATAATTTTAGTGTAGGAAGTCGGCCGAGTAGTTCTTGCAAAATCAAATCCCAAAAATACCGACTTTATTAACTTTGAAAATAGGAATTATTTACGTAGTTCACTGGTGATTCCGATCTGAAAGGGAACAAACCTATTACCGTAAACTGAATTAGAGATTATTCAGAATTATTTTTAAAAAAATGTAATTTTTAATAGCAACATGAAAAAAAGTGTAGGAAGTCGGCCGAATAGTTCTTGCAAAGTCAAATCTTGAAAATACCTTTGAAAATAGGAATTATTTACGTAGCTCACTGGTGATTCCGATGTGAAAGAAAACAACCCTATTACCGTAAATTGAATTAGAGATTATTAAAAATAAACTAACGTTCTTTACATATAGCCGTTAATTTTAAGACAAATTTCATTAAGTTAAAACAGTGAGTTCATGTATTCATAATTTAGCAGAAAAAAAAGTACCTTTGGTGAGTTAGAAAAGCGACAAAAATTTTACGTTTGAAAAATGTTAAAAATTCTCATGATCTTTATTGATGAAATTTTAAACTGGCGAGACCGTTAAAACAATGCTCTATAACCGTCACCTTCCTTTCGACGAACAATTCTTTGGCTTTAATGCCTATCGTCACCATCGTCTATTTTCCCATTCGTCATCTATTTCAGCACATGCGAAGACCTACCAATCCGGAGCTCATTTTCTTCCCAGCAGACGATTTTCTTTCCTCCCATCCCCACCTAACTTTCTATATTCTTTTCTTTTATGGCGCTAATATTCGCCCGATCTCGCATTCTCATAAATTTCTGAGGGTACTGAAGAATTATTAGAGGAAACGACGGACCAACCCAATACTCTGGAAAATGAACAAAAAGATGCAAGGGGGCAGGCATGGATAATGGGGTGCGATATTTTTATTTTGCAGTGCAGAAGGGGGGAAGAAACCATTTTTTTTAATACCCTTTCCTTCCATCATTTCTTTTTGGAATCTTTTTCTGTCCATACGGTATTTCTGCAATTAATTATGCAGGAAAAATAAAAAAAATCTGTTACAGCATTTTTATCACGTAGAGGGGTATTTCCTTGGCGTTGTGCGTGATGCCACCTAGGCGACGTCAGAAGAAAGAAAATAATGGTTATTTTACTTACATATTTCTGAATCTTCCCTAAGCCCGAAAATGTTCTAAATGAGTCACGGCGTGTTTAAGAAGACTATCCTGGCACGATGCGATACATAAAATATCATCCTAGTATCATGATATTTATGATGCAAATTTTATATCGAATTATGAGTCCAAAACATATTTATTGTATACTAGACACGGATTTCTTTAACTAAATTTTTTGTTTATTTCTACTAAAAATAAAATTAAGATATACGGTTGATTTTAAACATTTAAAATAAAACATCCGTAAGGAACAGCTTTGTAGCTTTGAACTGATGCACTTTGAATTGAGATTATGTATATAGATGACTTAATATGATTTTTTATGAAGAATTTAATTGAATTGAATATAGGGTTTTATGACACAAAATCCATACGAGGACATGGTGGGCCAAACAACACAGGAACAATAAAAGGTGATAATGAAATAATATCAGCTTAAAATTGTCAATTCAGTAAAATTTTATGAAATAGGTAAAATGGTACAAAAGTAAGAATATACTTATAAACGTGAATAAAATCATGAGTAGATTAAATCCTATATGCAAATTAAAAAACCAATGACACGTAAAAATGCAAAAATTTTAGGACGATGGGAATCACCTACTAAATCCTCTAGAGATAAAATTGAACTATCGAAAAAGATAATACGATGTCGGTTAAAACATGGACAAATGATTAAAATATAATGAACAGTGACGAGTAAAACTTAACAAGTGCTGCTTTGGGGAGGAGTTTTCCAAGAAGCAAATTTTTTTATTGATATGAAGATTGATTGAACTCTAATAAAAATAAAAATTATTAATTGCTTAACAACAAATCAATTTTTAAATTATTATTAGGTAAACTTATAAACAACAACTTATTTCAAAAATTTATGTCATTTCCTTATGCAGTAAAACGCACGTTCATTTTCAATATCTAATCATGGACTGTTGTTTCTTGTACCCTATATCATACTACTCTGTAAGAAATTCCGGATTAAATTACAGTGTAAAGTATTGGCACTTTGGGTGCATCATTCGTTATATCCATTTTACCGTACAATATTAAACCATAAATTTTACATTAATATTTATTTAATTGGAGTGATTCAGTGTTTTAACGGTAATTACTGTAAAAATTACGGTATATCAGATTTTTTGTTCCGTAATATGTTCCGTAAGAAATTATTTCATGGTAAAAAGCACCAGCACCCTCAGTGCAAGTACTTTTAATCGCAATTTTAAACGAAATTTTTTACAGTGTACTTGCATCGGTTTCCTCCTTCTGTTAAAAGTCGTACATTTTGTTCCACTTGTCTGGACTTTCAGTGGAATCTTCAAAATTTTTATAACATTCAATGTGCCTTTAATAACATCAGAAACACTAAGTAGAAACTCAGAAAAATAATTCAAAATTAAGTCGAAATATAGATTATCTTGAATCATAAGGGAGAAAACTAATGAAATTTTATTTGAAAACATCTTTAAACTTGTAAGAATAAAAGTTAAAAGTATGAATTGTTGAAAGACCGCAAAGGAAAAAAAAGTTAAGAATTTTGTTCTATTAATTGATTATAGGTACATGTTTAACGATACTGATATTTATTTCAATTTTTTACTTCATTGTATAAAATTCAACTAAAATTTAAACAATATAAAGTTCTGATGTATGATTTTTCAGAGTATTTTTGAACATTTTACTACACGCTGATAAAGCTGAATTTTTACAATAATAATTTCTGTCTGCGTTGAGACAAATTTGGATTTATGATGCTGTAGATTCAATCCGTTAATTCTATTTTCAGGAGTGTATGTAAAACTACCATTAGTAAGTTATTTTAATCAAATGATATAAGGGAAATCTACGGAATCATTAAATGAAATTTCATTGGGGAGAAAGACAGGGAATGCTTTCATAGAGACAAGATAAAAGAAAAAAAAATGACGCTATCAGAAAAAAACAAAATATGCGAAAAACCACTGCCTGAGTGGATAAATATAGTACAAACCAATATTAATGTATCAATGATGTAATTATAGGGCGTAAAAGGGATATGAGCTAGAGGAGCAAAGTTTTAACACGAAGAATATATTCGAAAGATGATGTCATCCCTTCTGTCTAATAAGCCTTAGGCTGTAGCTCCATAGGAGGGCCTTCATCAACTAGGCCAAGGGCGTTACTGTTACAATCGAACAATTTATATATACATCCTTTTGTCCCCGATTTGCATAGTCTGCGTCGCACACGAATTCAAATTACATATTTCTTCAAGTTCTCTGAACCGAAATCAATACAGGGCGTTACAATTACAGTTATGAATATTGCATTTTTTTTCTATTCTATCAAAATGGTAATCAAAGTTTTTATTTTGTAACCGAGAAAGAACAATCGCTGCATCTGACACAAAGAGCGTTAGTTTAAAAAGAAAATCGAATATTGCGGATTTTTCTGTTTTTTCTCATGAGTTCGTGAATACAATAAAATAATACCAAAAGGGATTATTGTTATATGTTTAGCAATCAGATTTAAGACTTTTATCATACAAATAAAAGTTGAGGGATATTTTGATTTTAAAATATTGCTTTTTATATAGGTCTGAAACAGTAGTTATCAAGATAAAATATGTGTGTGTGTGTGTTTGATGCAGGTAAAAACTTTTTCTTAAATTCTATTAAAATTATTACAAAAGGACCATTGTTCAAAACAGTTTCAAATTCTTTCAGTCTTGTCGAATACAAAGAACAATATTGAAATTGTTGAATAAAATAAGAAATAATTATATAGTTAGCAAAGTTTCTTAACAATAAGGTTTAATATTTTTTTTTTTTAAATTTTGATAGTAAAGAAAAATTAATGCTTAAATAAAGTTTTTCAAGATGTAATTTTTAAAAATAATAGAGATCACGAAGTTAAAATAAAATTATATAGAACATTATAAAATGCTTAATATGCAACATCCTTATTACTATGGAAAAGGGTTAGGATAAGGATTAATGAAAATGAATGTAAGAAACCAAATGATGTATTTTTTTTTTTAAAAACATGTTGGTATTAAGAAAATTTTTTCAATAAATTAAAGAAGAAAATACGTAAATTTTAATAAGAGAATTTGAAAAAAAGAAAAACAGCACTTTTTTTTGATATTGACAATGAATTTTAAAATTATTTTTGACTGAAATTTCCACAAAAGTTTGCAATCCGTAAAATGAAATTGAGAGTACCAAATTCAATGCCAAGATATCTAATCTAAAGTTACCGCTTTCAAATGTCGCAAATATTTAAGACAACTTTTCAATATTTTTTTTTTGTGAAAGAGGCGGATATAAAACTTAGTATTTTTTTCTGAAACAATTTTAATATTCCTGTCAAACTTCACGATTATTTTTAGAGTAGCGCCTTGGGGGTCAATGCCTTTCCTTTAACTCTTCTTAGAGAAATGGGTGTCGGCCGCAGACTTGTTCACAGCAAGAAAATTGACAGAACAATTTCAACTCATTCTATTTTATTTCATTTATAACTTCTTTTTTGTTCTCTGGGTGAGGAGGGAGTCTGACAGAAAAAAGAAAAGGGCAAGAAAGAACCGAATAAAGAGCGAAGCAACCTTAATCAATCATTGAATTCACATGCAAAATCTATTCCAATTACTCTAGAATTTCTTTAAATGCTAATAAAAATGATCAATGCAGCATACTTAAACATAATACATAGTTAGTTTAAGTCACATCGCATTGAAACTAGAAAGATTTAGTAGCAATTTATTCAATTTTTAAACTAATAGATGCTTGACTTTGAGCACATCTCTCAGTTTTAACTGATGACAAGGCTGATGCAAAATTTTTACAGTGGTAATCCACCTTGTCGTAGGGCTAACCACGGGAGGTTCTCTCCCCGTGAAATACAAACATGGGTTAATTCCACTAAGAAGAGGTCCACGATGAAGTGGTTGGAATTTCCTGATTTTCTGAGTTGAGTTTCAAATAATAATTTCATAGAGCAGAATGTTCCTCTTAGAATAAGCTTTTCATCAATGTTGAAGAATCTAGCCTAATAATTGAATTATTATTAAGTAATTATGCTTGAAAGATGTAAATATAATTTTCATTATTACCATAAACACGATTAATCTATTTTAAATAAAATAAAACCACAGTAACTTTCCCAATAAAATTTTTCTTATTAAAATTTTTTTACTAAAAATGCGTCGCAAACTGAAGTCGTATTTAAATTATTATTTGAGCAAATTTTGCACACACAAAAGTGGAGATAATTTTTAATTTGATGTTTAATAACTAACATATAAATGTTTTCTAATTCCTTTAGAACAAACGTGTTTGACCAATAAACGAAAGAATATAAAATTGTTAACTAATGAAAATAATTAGGATTTCGTATAATTAATGGTGTTAGAAAATAAATTATGATGTTATTAAAATATTGTTTAATTTGATGAACTCTAAAGATACATCCGTGTAAAGTTTACCGATTTTTTACTTCAGTGAATATGCTGTTTAAAATTTAAACAAGTTCTGCATTTAAAAAACTACTACTTAATCAATGCTACACGGATAAAAAAATTTAGGTAAAAGTTCCGTAATTGTAATAACATTTCTGGTAAATATATATATATATATATATATTTCTGATTATAAAATAAAAATATACGGTATTAAAACCATTCATTTGGTAATTCCTTTGTTCGCATAATAAGGGCTTACTTGAATTTCTGGTTTTCAAAATTATAGTTCTTAATACCACACATTTAGTAAAAATACAAAATTTATTCAAATAAATGGTTTTCATGCCATGAATTGAGGTAACATGATAAAATTACCGCATTTACTACCAAACAGCATAATAATAAAACGATATTTCATGGTTAATTTTACCAAAATTTATTACCAAATCACCAAAGGTAAAAGTTACCATGCTTTTTAGTGTTTTCAGAGAACTAGAAATATTACAAATTTTTCCATATTCTGATAGTTATGACCATACTTATTTTTGTCAGAGCATTAATATGTTTTGATGTCTCTTTTGCAGAAAGAAATTTAACATACATGAAAGTATTTTCAGATAATCATTATTTAAAGCTGTTATTAAAATATCGATTGCTTTAATAAACTGTAAAGATGTAACTATGCAATTGATAACGGTTTTTCACTTATTTGAAAATGTTGTTTAAAACCAAACAAGTAGCGCAATATAATTTGTTTATTTCTACGTTTTGAACACTTATTAAAACAATTTTTGACTTTTGGAAATAGAATATGTATGATACAGGTCTCAAATCACCATTGTTTAATGGCATTATTAAGTTATTTATGATGCTCTTAAAATATTTATTGACTGTAAAGATACTACTGTACAAAATTTAAACGGTTAATCGTTTATTTGAATATGCTTTTAAAAACCAATTTCGTGTTAGAAAAAAAGCTTTTCAATTTAATTCTTATTAACCCGTTTCAATGTATTTTTTAAGACATAAAAAAATAGTATAAACTTTGAATAGTTATTGTATCGCAACTATCGGAATATTTCTGGACACTTTACAAAAATATTTCCCATTCATTTTATCTTTATAACTGATTTAATTAACAGTAAAAATGGAACTGTGAAAATGTTAACTGTTTTTCTCCCAACTGAATATTCTCTTAAAAACTAAACACGCTCCATATTTTTTAAAGAAAAGAAAAATATCTTTAAATCAACAATTATTAATATGTTTTAATGCATATTTTTTGCATGCATAAGGAAATGCATATTTTTTAATTCATAAAGAAATGGTATACACCTGGAGCTATTAAAAGATTGTCTATATTTAAATATTTCAAGACATTTAATAAAATATTCCTGATTAATTTTATCTTTAATACACGGGTAGCAATAATTTGTTTAGTCTTCATTTTTTAAAAAATTTCGATATGAATTTACCTATAAGCAATAACTAATCTACTTATTTAAAACTTTAAGTATCTTTCAACTTCAACAGTCTGTTAAAACAGTTCAGAACAAATTCATCAGTCACACTAAGTTTTCGAAGTAAAAAGACTTTCTCTTCCCCTCCAGAAATTTTACCAAAAGTAATCTTCCCATTTTCAAATTTAGTACTTACTTTTTTTATTATTTTTTTTATTTCATCCAACTCCACTGTAAAGGAAGCAAAAGTTATTGGGACGCTCGGAGCAAACCGACTGCCATTAAAAATAACCTCATCCACAACGCTTTATAACCTCCAGGCATTTACGTACGTTTCCCGGGATGTGTCCCAGAATGATTGTGGTTACATTTTCCAGTATTTTCCGGATCTCGAAGGAGACATGTCTCACTGTCGTTCCTTCTTTTAAAAACAAATAAGAATGAAAGAAGACTTTATTAGTTTTTGTGAACGGGAAAGGAGAATATGTAATAAGAGGTATCTTACAATTTACAAATTCATTTGACAATGAATCGGAGATTAAGTTCTAAAAAAGTTATTTCGCATTATTCAAAATAGAGAAAAAATTATTTGGAAATATATTTTCATGACAATCAAATATGGATGCAATAGTTTTAACTAAATGTAATAAAAAAGTGAAACAATACGCAAATTGATGCAATTTTTTAATGTAACAGAAGTTATGTGTTATATGTGTTTCGATTCCCAAGTTTGATTATGAATTTAGAAATTAAGTTCCAAGAAAGTAAAATAATATTGTTTTAAATAAAAAAAAAATAACAGGACTATTTGAAAACAAAATTTCAAAATAATCAAGTATGGAAATAATAATTTAAGCTAAATTTACTATAAAAGATAATTAATATGTAATCATGATGCAATTTATGAATCCAGCAGTTTTTCGAAATGTTTGAACACCTAAACTCTGATGCACGTTTAACTAATAAAATACCTATAACAACATATAATTTCTATTACATTAAAAATTTCCATCGGTTTTAATTATTTAACTTCTATTATTACGATTAATCAAAATTATTGTATCCATATTCGATTATTATGTACCAATTATTCCAATTAATTCCTCTTATGAACTATAAGTAATTTACAATTAATTTTGATTATAACGCTAATTCTAAAAATAGTAAATAGTATACACTGTAAAAAATTCCGTATAAAATTACGGTATAAAATACAGACACTTTGGGTGTCTTATCCGTAAAATCCATTTTTATCGAAAAATATTATACTCTAATTTTTACAGAAATATTTATTCAGTTAGAGTGATTCAGTGATTTTACGGTGATTATTACTGTAAAAATTTCTATATATCAGATTTTTTATTTCCGTAACATGTTTTGATAAAAATGGATTTTACAGTTTCAAAAAAAAAAAAATTGTGCCTTGAGAGACGGTACTTTTTACTGAAATTTTTTACAGTGCGCTTTATCAATTACTTATAGAGGTATACTGTTAAATTTATAATTAGTCATTTTGGTCACGCTCTGATCTAATATAGTAAATACTATTGAAAATTGAATATTTAAATGAAACATTATAAATCTAAATCTTCATTGTTGAATTTTTTAGATAGTTTCAACTTATATGTTTTTTAAAAGTTTCATGTCATTATTCGGGCAATATTCATCCCAATTTTTCAATATTAATAAACATACTAGTCAAAATTATTTTAGCAAGTGAGAGTACATAAAAATTATTTTATTCAGATTAGTAAAAAAAAAAAAAGAAAATGTAAATTAAAATTTCTAATTGTCCCACTGCCACGGAATTGCCCTACAGCATATTTTCTATCTTCCTGGCAAAATAAAATAGTAATAATAAAAAAAGAAAAAAAGTAGAATTAGTATATTCACGATTACATACTTCTTCCCCTTATTCCATAATGAGAATTTTTTTTAAAATAACTCACGTGTTTTAACCCTAAAGGTTTAATAAAAATAATAAAATTACCATCTAAAACAGTTTTCTTGGTAGATTTTGTTAATAAAAAACTAAAATCAAAGAGATTGCAAATTCGTAAACAAGTTTTACAATTTGAGAATCTTGTTTCGAAAATGTCTAAAGGAAAGAAAGTACTTTGGATCTAATTACATATGGTAAATAATGGAATTGGTAACATTATTTTAGCATCTCCAGAGACAACAAGAAAGCATTTAAAAATTTAAAAAACGTATTATTACGTCATTAACTATTCATGTTCTTCGGATGTTTTTTTAGAACGCAATGGAATTTTTTTTCGATTTCGCATTGATAACAGCTTCTCTAGTTGTGATTAATTAAGTTACTTAGTTGGGCAACTTTGTTTTCAATTTTAAACATAAATTGTAAGCAATATTATGTATTTATGCACTTGGAAGTTTAAACTATCGTTTAAATGAATAGAAAATATTTAGAAATGAATAAAAATAAGGTAATTGTTATATATGGTTAATATTTGCAATTTTAAAAATATTTTCAACTTGTTTAGTTTTAGTTACCGATTTATTAAAGAAAATTAAGCAAATATTTGCTTTTGTTATGGAAAGCTATGGAATTAGTAAATAATGAATTTAATACTGTTGCAACTTATTAAAGTCAATGAAAACTAATTTCACAACACATAAGAAAGAAAAAAAACAGTATATTTCTGATCAAAAATATAAGTTTATTTTTAAATTTAAATTAAAATTATATATTTTAGGTAGCGACATTGAATAAGAATCAATACGATCTAACTATTACGAAATTTTATAGTTAAATTCAAAACTACGCGGATTAAAAAAAAGTAAGGAACAGCACAAAATTTTTTATTTTAATTAAATATCTTCCGTTTGCCTTCAGGACTGCGCCCCCTTTTTTACAGTTTTAAAAATCTGAAAAAAAACCCAGAAAAGCAGTCTTTATATTGTAAAGTAAAATGCCTTCAAAAATTCTAAACCTGAGACTATCAGAAATTATAATTATACAGGTTATTTTTCCTAATGTGGAATAAAACTATTTTTTGGAATTTATATTTGGTATTAAGGTATTTAAGTCATAAATAAACAATTACAAAATGTTTTCTTCTTTTTTTAATCATGATATTAACTATTTGCATGCGTCATGTACGAAAAAAAACGCTGATTAAATCAAATAAATAACAATTACCCCGTAGTTGACTCAACTGGACTGTCGTTGTTTTGAGTTACTCTTAATATAAACCGAGTTAAAAGTAGCCGTATAGCATTCTTCAGTTCTTGCGCTAAAAACCTAAAATTATTACCTTGACTGCGCATTGCCTATGGTCAATTTTGGTAAGTTAATGACTTTGTACTTTTTGGTACGTTATTGACTTAAAACTAAATGCGAGGCTTAATGTCACCAGATTCAAGTAAGACATACGCTAAATCAAATGATAGGATAAATTTAAAATAGTTAATTTAAAATAATTTGCATTTCAATTTTGACTGAGAGTTCCTGTATGAAGAAAAATCAATTGTCAATTTCGGGTTCAACCCAATTTTATTGCTAAATAAATTTTTCTACTCTTTTGATTTAAATTAAAATTGAAATTGTCGAATTAAAACTTTAAACTAATGATATTAATTATTAAATAGGGTGAATTCTGGAATTATCTAATGAAAACGGTGTCTTCCGTTTTTCAAAACCTTTTGAAAACCTACATAAAAGCAACGCTTATATGCTTTAGTTTTTTTAATTCATTAATTCAAAAAAATATTATAACTAGAATATTTGGCTTTGAATATTGGATACTATTCATGAATTTAAACAACTAGCAGGAGAGAAATACTTGTTTTAGTATTTTAGAATGCAATTGTTAATAGATTAAATTTTAATCACAATAATTGTTTTGGTTTTGAGTATTTAATAACTAATCACGCAAAATTACTTTATTTTTAATAAAGAAATCCAAATAAAACTGTGCAACTGTACTGCGCTGAGTATAGCTGTACAAATATATTTATTATTTTCCATGGTATACATACATAGAAAGAAAATTGCCAAAAATTAATCCTGATAGCATTCATGAAGGATCAATCAATATTATAAATCAGCGGCTCCCAATTTTTTTTTTTTTGGGGGGGGGGGGGAGGTTTGAAACCCGAAATGATCGTTCTTGTTCGGGAGGCAAATAAAGTATATGAAGATAATTTTGAACATATTAACCTATAAAAGACTATTATATTTTGAAACTATTTAAAAGGAGGATGAAATATTTTCTTCATTATACTATTAATAATCTTAAATTATATTTTAGGTTAAATATGTTTTGGTTAAATTATCTTCTTCTTCTTGGGCACTACAGCCTATGACAGGCCAAGGCCGTTAAGTTTTGCCATCTTTATCTATTCTGTGCCATGGCTTTCCAATTAGTTAGGTTAAATTATGTTTTAGGTAATTTCTTTTTCATGGGCATTTTACTTTAAATAATTTCATAAAGACAACTGAAATATTAAATGAATAATGGATCTTTAACTGGATCTAAATGTAACAGGTTTCAAAAATGTTAAAAAAATTTCTAACTTTCAAAACTCTTCGACGCTACCCTAGGTTTCTACGGAACATCATTAGGAAGCGCTGTCATATTTATATTGAATAAATTCAAAAAAGTATCGAAATTATTAGGGTTGATTTAATTGAAATTCATAATTTTTTTTATAAAAATGCTTTTTTTATGAAAAGACAATTTCAAAATAAAATAAAAAAAAGTACAGTAACAGATTTTGATATTTTTAAATACATAAAAATTAAGTTAAAGCAAAACGGGATTAAAAAAATGCATCATCTGGGTTAATTATACTTAGTACTAACACCGTAATTTAAGTTTTTTAAATTGATTTTCGAAACCTTCATTTAACCATTACTTAAGCGAATATTTCAAATGTAAAACAAATTGATTGCAGCGTACTTTCATTAATTTAATCTCATTAATTATCGAACTAAAAAAACGATTTTGTTTTTCAAACGAATGAAAGATGTTTTTAAAACGATTTTTTAAATCTCTTCTCCTCTTATGAAGTGAAGCAATGTCTTCTGTCCACTTATAAAAGCATTCAATACCGTTTTCAGGATAGGGATTGGGGGGGAGGGACTTTAAAAGCATGAGGCTTCACTTTTCCCCTGATCTCCTAATGCATTATAAGAAGCAGTTTTAACGCAGCACCACCACATGAAGTAAATTGAAATGACCCGACTCGAGAGTACCGGAGAAAGATGACTGACCCAATAAATAAAATATATAAAAAGCGGGGCCTAAAAACTTAGCGTGAAAATCAATTTCGTGGAGCGCTGCTTTTCGGGAGAGAAATCCCGGAGAAGGGAAAATTCCTCCTAATGCCTCTCTACGGGGGGATCTTCGAAAAGATAGTGGGGGATTTTCAGGAAAAGGGGTGGAATAGAATAAAAGGGGAAGAAATGACGAAGATTGAGGAACACACACATATATATATATATATATATATATATATATAATATATATATATATATATATATATATATATATATATATATATATATATATATATATATATATATATATATATATATATATATATATATATATATATATATATATATATATATATATATATATATATATATATATATATATATGAAAATGTCTTGTATATAGAAGATATATTTTTTCCCTAGAATTTAAGGGAAAGTTTATTATACTGGAACTAATAACTGTATTTTACTATTTCGTAAAATATAATAAAAATGCATAGCTCAATTTGAAGAATTGAAAATAATATTCATCATTACAATTTTAAAGGGTTGGGAAAAAAACTAACAAAATACATTTTAAGGAAAGTCTTAGCAAATAAAAGTCTTTCAATATGATTTACTATGTCACATTCTTTTCCTAAAAAATGGTTAAATAACAATTTATTTAATTGTTATTTTACCATATTCAAACAAAGCAGTCAAATAAAAATGAATTCCAATTGTGAGAAAGTACGGTATTCGAACTGTGAGAAAAGCCTATTATTAACTGCATTCACCTAATTCTGTTGAACAGCCAGAATTTTTACGGGCCAACTAGGGCCACCTAAGGAAGCCACTTAGTTTATTGCAGCTGTGAGCATGTTGTAGCCGGGAGGGCAAATCTTCCAAACTCATGACCAACAGAACGGGGGGGGGGGGGTAAGTAGCAGCGTTGATACCACAATACTTCCATTTCCTTCAACACATGAAAATTTTTCAGCGTCCTGCACTCCCCAATATGTGACCCTGGACTATTAAAATACAATATTCTCATTGACGCATAGGTGACAGGAACATAAAGCTGAATAACACAAAAATGTCTCGTATTTCCCATCTCTTACGATTGGAGAAACAACCAGATAAACAAAATGCATTCCACGGTTTATTTGATAAAACACAACTCATCACGCGAATTACGTAATGAAAAACCTAGCTCGAGCGTCAGTTAAATTTCTTTTTCAAGATTTTTAAACCATGCTAGTTGTAAATGGCTAAAAAAAACTTTTAATTTTGTATTGATAGTTTTTCAACCATACTAGTTATAAACGGTTTCAAAACCGTAAAGGTAATAATAATTGTCATAAATCTGTCACCACTTAATGTAAACATGTATAATATTAACAATTTAATCGAATGATATAAGCTTATTTTTTGAAGTAGGCTTTTTTCAATGTCTTATGCTGTATATATTAAGTTATCTTAGTTCATAAATTTGTCACTATTTAATTGAAAATACGTAATATTTACAAGTTAATAAGATATTCCAGACTTATTTTTAATGTTTTACCCGGTATATATCAAGTTATCTTTGGTCACTAATTTGTCACTATTTAATTTTAACGTACGCAATTTATCCATTTAATAGAATAATATAGACTTATTATTATTATTTTATGCGGAATATATTATGTTATCTTTGGCCATAAATTTGTCACCATTTAATGTAAACGTACGTAATTTTAACCATTTAATGGAATAATACTCATTGCATTAATTGAACAAAAGAGCTTTACTCTCAGCTATGATAGAGAGAAGAAAGAACATTCTCACATATACAATCTTCCACAAATAGAAGCAACCACACTAATACAAAAGAAACAATAGCCTCCACACAATACAACTCACTTTCTCTGATTGAGCCACTTCATTAAGCTTATCGAAAATCTGTGGAAGAACAAGGCAAGAAAATCACTCAACTTATCTCTATAGCACACATTTTCATCAGAACCCGTTAGGGTGTATAACTAAATGGACAATCATGCCAAAGTTTGTGTTTGTTTGTGGCTCATATTAGGTTTTCATTGTTATGGATTAGTTGATGGAAGTTTATGAAAACTAGATGTAGTTTTACGTTGAAACTTGATTTATGCACACATTTATAGAAAAAATTGTATAATTACTTTCAAATGCGAATAATCTATTAAAAATTATAAATGAAAGCTACTTTAAAAAATAAAACAAAATTAGAAAATTTCCTTCCACAAATGCTTTTGAAAAAAAAATAAAAATTATGAAAATAGAATCCATCTGAAGAAAATGAAATAATGTTATCTATAACTTATAAGAAAAAACGTCGCAATATGTATAATAAACTATAATATATATATATATATATATATATATATATATATATATATATATATATATATATATATATATATATATATATATATATATATATAAACGCAACAGGAAATGACTAAAAAAATTAAAAGTGCCACTTAAAAAATATCCTCAAAATATGAGCTATCGCTTCAAAATTTATATTCATAAAGAAACACTCTGAGAATCACATGTCTGACGGAAATTTCATTCGGAAACATGAAATAAATTGAATAATTAAATTAGCAACACAACTGGTGGAAATCAGGGAGTTCTAAAAGATGTCATGTGTTTTGATCCAAATTGTTTGAATCGAGATATGTGCTAAACAAAAGGAAAAGAAAAAGGAAATACAAAGAAACAAAGCACGTGGTGAAGTTATTTTTTAAAAGCGGGCAACAGTCTAAAATTTATCAAACGTAATTTTGATAAGAAACGGAGGTTTTTTGTATAAAAAATAGTTGGTTTTTAAAGCAGGTACTTGAAGTCTCGTTTATTTGCCTTGGAAGATGACCGAAGTATTGCTCTTTAACGTTGCCTACAAGGCACCTCAGAATCTTAAGTCAAGGAGACGAGTAACATTACCCACGCCACACTGCCAGAGATGCCCATTTGTAGGATGGGCCACATCCACAAATCACGCTACAGAGGACAACACAAAGAGAAACATTCATGCCCTGTGAGGGATTCGAATTCGCAACCATTGGATTCGCAGTCAGGCACGGCAACCGCTGGGCCACATGGCCGGCTTTATATGAATTATAAAAGTTGATACTGTAGAGCAGGGATGGCGAACCAATGGCACGCGTGCCATTTATGGCACTCGACACAATATTTTGGGCAAGCCACCTATCACAATTGAAGCATATGTAACAATTAAATTAAAATTCAAGAAAAACAAACAAAATAATAAGTAATTATTAATAAAAAAAATTAACAATTAATGCTAAAAAAACAATTAATAACCATAAAAAACAAGCTAACAATAAATAACTAGCAAAAATAATTTAAGAGTCCTGCTTAAACTAACATCTTACAATCTAATATAAGTTATTTGTCATCTAATCTGCAACAACAGAAGTCACACTGATGTTACTTTAAATTGAATTATGCGTATAACTGAGACATTGCAAAATGTATTTTATTTCAATGTAAATAAAGAGTTTTGAGTTGATAGTGTTTAGTATTATTATTTTCCCTATAATCACGAAGTCAAAATTATTTGACGGCACGTCTATGACCTCATTAAAATTTTTTTTTAGAAAAATGGCACGTTGATGTATGTGCTAAACAATATGTGCTAAACAACGCCACCCCTGCTGTAGAGCTATGTATTAAATAGCATATCAAGTGAATAGACTCCACGATTTGCCTGGCACATAGCTCTCTTTTGACCATTTTCAATGACCATTTCGAATAAATGTAGGCTAGCTTGTCCTAAGGAGGTGATTGCATTTTTTTTCGGGGGAGGAGAAGTTCTGGTCGCTAACATAAGGAATTGGACAACCAGAGGACTTATCAAGGAAAATACGATTTTTTTAAATTTTTTCTTCAACTGGCGTGAATTTTGAAACACTCTTTACAATATGAGTTTACATTATTAGTTGAGAGTAAATTATACAAAGAAAAAAAGTTATCTCTTTTGGTCAGAAACTAGAAGGAAAATTAAAAAAAAAAAAAAAAAGATGCTTACATTTTATGAACTAAATAAAATAAAAGAAAAAAAGATTTATCATGATCTTTAAAAAAAAACATTCTCTTAAGAGTATTTCCGTACCGTCAAATATAAATCATGCCTTCAAAAATATTTTAAAAAAATTTTAAAATGACGTGTAATTGCGTTTAAATAAATATTTTTGTTTAATTTAACCGAAACTAGAAATATACAGCTTAACAGTTAATACTTGTTTCAATTATATTCTCGAACTCAATAGTTTCATTCTCGAGGAAGAATTAAACGCAGAGAATAAATATCCAAGGGGCACAAATATCATTATTTAAGCGATAATTATTCGTGAATTTCTCGGTTCCCTAAATGAGCAGTAGTTAAATTGCAAATATTGATTTGCGGTTTCTAATGAAATTCAGTTGAGTTTTGAATCAAAGTAATCTGCAGTTGTTTAAGTTGTAGATTTCTTGAACTAACTTATCATTTTAGATTTTTGCAAGCTCGACACAATCATTAGTCGTTCAATTT
This sequence comes from Parasteatoda tepidariorum, assembly GCF_982258835.1. Taxonomy (NCBI): domain Eukaryota; kingdom Metazoa; phylum Arthropoda; class Arachnida; order Araneae; family Theridiidae; genus Parasteatoda; species Parasteatoda tepidariorum. The sequence goes on from NC_141765.1 coordinate 37,905,424, forward strand.
AAATTAACAGTTAAATTCAAATTTCAGTAACTTGGGGTTGCCTGGATCTTTTTCAAAAAAGCAGAGTATAATAGGAATTCGCTCGAACAAGTTGTAAATTTCCTAAACTAACTTAGTATTTTAGATTTTTGCGAGATCTAAATATTCATTAGCTTTTAATTTAAATTAGTTTAACTAAAATTTCAGTGACTTGGGGTAGCCTAAAATTTTTTTCAAAAAAACAGAGAGTAATAGAAATTTGCTTGAACTAACACCCAGTCCTTTACAATGACAGCTCAGAGCCTCCACTGTGCCGTTACGATTAAAATAAGATGCCATAGGGTATAAAATGACTGAAAGTTTCGAAATTTAACATAAATAATACATTTTATTGATAGAAATGTGAAAGCATCCTTTAACGGCTGTTGTGTGGATTCCTAGATTATAAGACTATCATCTAAATAAATTTATCTGATCTGTCTCTTAAAAAAGAATATGCGAATCTTGGTTTGCTTATGTTATTTAAGTGAAATCGCATACAAAACATTAAAAAAGTAACGATGTTTTAAAACTTTTCTTTTTAAGCATAAAATTTGATACTAAACACTAGAAGAGATTTTTTTGTTTTCTGTTGTATGCCATCTTTCTAACGGATCTTGGATATTTTCATGCCACTGATTTTAAATCCGCAATCAGTTTTTCTCGCCAAGCTAGTTTTCTATAATTTTTTTTAATGAAATTTTTCTATAACGTTAATAAATAACATTTATAATCTTGTATACCATATAACGTTCATATTCTTGGTTTGCTGTTTGCTCATGTTATCTCAGTGGAATTCATACGAAACATTAAAAAAGTAATGATGTTTTAAAACTAATCTTTAAGCATAAAATCTGATAAGAGCACTAGGGAATATTGTTTTTTGCTGCATTAGATTTTTTTAAAAACGGATTTTGGATATTTTCACGTCACTGATTTTAAATCTACAATCAGTTTTTGTTGCATTAGATTTTTCTAAAACGGATCTTGGATATTTTCACGTCACTGATTTTAAATCTACAATCAGTTTTTCTCGCCAAACTACGTTTTTTTTTTAAAAAAATGGCATTTTTAGTCTATTTTTTGTCGAAATGCACAAGTTTAAAAACGTTATATGTAGGAGGGGTAAGGGGGGTCACATAAATGTTGCGATAAATTTTTCGGGGAGTTAGGGTGCATAATCAGGATTTAAATTGCAAAAGAAACCCATGCCAAACTAATTTCAGATTTGAATTCCCTCCACCCGAATCAAACAAGTTCAAGTATTTATATAAATACAACAAAAAAATTTGTTCCCCAGTGTAATCACTATAGCTGTTAATAAACAAAATACATCTACATGAGCAAATTGTTTATAAATTTTGCAATTGTGTAATGTTTAAAGTTTACCTCTTACTGGCTATCAAATAAACTCAAAAACCAAGGAGCTTGTTAGAGTTGTGATAGAAACACTTACCTATAAAGAGAGAAAAAAATAACATTAGCAAAGGTTAAAATTAAATCTATCACAATATAATTACAGTGAATGTAAAAGATTCAAGAATTTGCCTTTTATGTATTTATAGTTATGTTTATTTAAGAAATATTTATTACTTTCGGATCTAGAAATATCGTTAAATATAAATATAATTTATGCATTGTGATAACGATATTTTGATCACATAATCAAAATATCGTTATCACAATGCATAAATTAAATATAAATACAATTTATGCATTATGATAACGGATCTACAAATATCGTTAAATATAAATATAATTTATGCATTGTGATAACGATATTTAAAAAAAAAATATTAAGATATATCGCGGATTAAATGTCTTACAATAAATATTGAAACTACTACATATGTCAACAATGATAATTCGTGATCATTGTCAATAAAATTTATTATCTTGTATGCAACATCAGAAGTGTTATCGATAACGATAAATAGTGAATACGATATTATCGAGTTCAATGCCTTTAACAACAGAATTATCACTGCTCATAAATTATTTTGAATTAACCTAAAATATAGGGTGCTAACTACGACTCTTTAGGCATCAGGGCAACCTGGTGCTCAGGATTTGCTAGAAACTGTTAGTAAACAATGGTTATAGATGAATTCGAAGGTCTAATGATTTATATATTCTTTTTTTTCAACTGCACTAATTTTTAAAAATGTGATTTGTTGCATAAATAATAAATGTTAATAATATTCTCGTTTCGCATTAAACACATTTATCAATAAACATTGTAAACAATGGTTATAGATCAGGGCTCGAAAAAACTCAGAAATTTTACCCGTCCCCGAGGACGGCTTGTCCAACATTGTACCCGTCCTCCTTTAAAGCTAACCCGTAGCTTCTAAATAAATAAAAATATAATTTTCTGTTATTTATTACAAACATTTATATAAATTGCACAATGAATTAGCAGTTACTAGGATTACAAATACTAGGATTACATTATACAGTAATTAAAGAAATACTAGGTTACTAATAGTAACCTAGTATGTATTTCTTTTATGAAATAATTTAAGTGACAAAGGTCAAGTTATCTGGAATGTCAATTTATTCGAGGGTACTGCATTTTTTAAATGAATCAAATCTGACGTTCGCCAGTTCCACAATTAAGCCAGTGATTTACATAGGTTTCTGCCCAAAAATCTGAAAGGGATTTTTTCATTTAGGTAGATGTTTATAACTGCGTTTAACGTTTCTTGCTTAAGACTAGTACGTAATGTGTTTTTTGTAAGTTCATTGCTGAAAAGCCCCTTTCAACCGCTGCAGTACTCCCAGTCAGCGAAAACATCAATTCCACCATGCGTAGTATGTTGCTGTATTTCTAGATTAGAGAGTCATTTTAGAAGTGAGGGGCTAGACTCTTGTAAGATAACAAAAATTGAAACTGTATCACGAACATTAACGGGAAAATGGCCGTCCACGCGGACGTCGGATTCCGAAACATTCGTTGTCCGCGGGGAATTTTTGACCGCCGAGGACGGGCGGATGGGCTGTTTTTCGAGCCCCGTTATAGATGAATGTGAAAATATTATTTAAAACCCTATTTTTCGATAACACTAGTTTTAAAAAAATGATTTGTTACATAAATGATACTAATATACTTATATAGAACTAAACCAATTATTCTAGTTTCTTGATAGAAATTAAAATCTTGCCAAACAAAAATAGAAACGTAACGCTAAAAACAAATAAAAGTAGTTAACATTATACATCCAGAAAAATAAAGCAGAAATGAGCTAAGAACGTGAAATAAGTTACTTAAAAAAACCTTAGGAATTAAAATCATTTTTATATTTAAAATGCTTTCAAATCGAAGCTCTAACTTAGAGTCATTTAAATATTTTACACAAAGTGTCCTTTTAAACGTCGATTCTTATGACTAAAATACATTGTAAAAGCCATTAAGAAAAAATATAATCCCTTTCAAAAGCGTTTAAAAGCATTTAAAAGCATTTTAACGCAAAAGGAGAACAACACTAACGACAAAAAGCATCTCAACTTACAAAACAGGAAGCATAACATAAAGTTGTCAGACTTTTTAAGTTTGAATCAAGTATTGGATACGCTATAGTATTATATTCCTACTATTCTGTAGAAATTGTGTTTTTAAGGTGTTAGTTTTTATTGTTTAAATTAGTTTTAAAGTTTGCAATACAGCACGATTAGTTATAATTCCTTAAGACAAAATCTTATTTGATTTCATGGATTATTTATAACAAAAATAACGTTAAAAGTGAGATACGTGCATACAAATATCAGTTCCTTTAGCAATTTGTCACATAGGCTAAAAACTATAATTGGCTTTAAAGTAAAATCTGCATATTTAAAAGATAAAGTTAATGCATCTAAATTAACTCTTTGTAATAAGAATTAATAAACATATTATAACATTTAAGTTTCCTTTTCTTCTGCAACACCTAGAGTTACTATTGTATATTTCTACACCGAGAAGAAAATTATGGTTAAAACAACAAGAATATGGCAAAATTTTCCGCGTTTTTTTTTCTCTTTGGGAACACCAAAAAGCTCTGTAATTTTTACATAGGAGCTTTGGTAATGATTTTGATAAATTTGACAGTAATATAACGGTTAATAATCTGCAATAAAATTTGGTTCATGGAAGTTATTTGGTTGTGGTTGGAAAATTACTTTTCAGTTTTGTATTTTTAACTTAATGTGTGGCAATAAGAACTATAATTTTGAAAACCTGAATTTCCGGTAAACCGTTACCATATGAACGGAAAAATTACCAAGTGAGAAGTTTAAATACCTCATATATTGGTTTTATTAAACAGAATGATGTTTTTTTTTCTTTTTTTTTACCAGAAATATCATTAGTCTACAGCACGGAAATTTTACCAGAATTTTTTTTTCTCCCTGTAGGTGTAACAACGAAAGTGCCTAATTGTTTCTATGGGGATCAAAAATTTAAATCAATTTTACATGTATAAAAAATAGAATGAACGAATATTCTAAGTAGAAATTTATTGAATTTGAGTAAACTAACATTAATTTTTATTCATAGCTTTAATATTATGTCTTGCCTTTAAATCTGGTCCTTAAGCTTCAAATTGGTGAAATCTAAAAATTCCTGACTCTCATTTAACTGCTTGCATCATGGTGTTCACGATTTTGGTGTTTAAATTTGTTAAGAGAAGTTTCATAAGGTTACTTGTCGATTTTTTTGTTACCAAATGCACTTGGAATCTTTTTCCGCTATGAAAACACTTTTAACAATTTGTCGACCGATCGGAGAGATCTCCCTGTTAGGCGATAGTTAGTTGTATTAATATATGATTTAACTATGTATTAAAATATAATTATATATTATAATATTATTATATATTACAATGTAATTACATATTACATTATATATACTATAATTGTTAGTTGTAACTGCTAAAACATGCGGGGTTGAAAATTGTTAAGGTTCTAACTTGTTCCTTCATTCACATGCGAAATTTACAGACTTAAAATAAATCAGTGTTGCATAGTTAAAGAAAAATAAAATAAGCTCTTTTCCCAAGAAATCCGAATTTTGTTTTCAAAAATGTAAGTTAAAAAGTCACATTTGTTTACCTCTTTGTTGAATAACTTGACTAAGGTGAACCAACTCGCAAAACATAACATTAATTAGAAGATATTAAAGTCATGTAAAATAAAATTAATAAATAATGTGATTTAACTGTTTTTTCACATTACCCTCATTTAATACTCTAGGTTTATACTTTTTTACTAGTTAAAATTATTATTTTTGAATAAATTAACTACGTTTATTTTTTATTCTATATTTAGCTCTCTTAGCATATGTTTTGTTTTTAAAAATGTAATAATATCAGTAGAGCAGAAATGTTATCGGATGCATAAAAAATTTCAGCCAATTAACTTTATATCTTTTATAGTTAATTAAAACATTAATTTAATTCATAATTTAATTATTCAAGATAATTTTAAAGAAGCAATCTAAAAAAAAAATGTATTTTGTGCTTGAAGTATCTTTGTAATAAATGTGAATCGAAGAATAATTATTATTCATATTTATAAGAAAACTTTAGCTCCATAACAATCGTTAGGAAAAATAATTATTTTCTTTTGTCTGGCACGTGTGAGGGGTAGTTTCCCCGGATGTTTGAAATCTCTTTTATATTTAAATGTGAAAACAAGTAAGTGTACGCATGTTAATTTTTACTTTTAAATTTGTATCCGATTTTAATTATTTTTTTTAATTTAAAAAAAAAACTAGTTATTTCTCGATTGTAAACCTGATTCAATATTAACAGACAAAACTATAATAAAAAGAAAAAATGCCAAAAATAAACATTACATTTTACTTTTACTACACCTGAAAATTGAAATAGGTAAATAAAAAAATTCTATTTTTCACAATGTCGCTTTCCAAACTAATGAAAAAAACATGACAATAAAAGTAGTGATTACCAAGTAATCATTTGGAAACAACTAATCTAGGACTTGTTCCAAATCAGGTTTACAATAACAATTTTCAATTCATTACTTTTTATTAGCTATCGTTAAAATGGAGCAGTACACACTCTATAATGGCTTTTGAAATTATGCTGGCTTCCCCTTCTAGAAACGGTCGGTGCAACTCAGAAGTTATTTACCATATTAGAAATATTTTCATTTTATCTACTTCATTACTTCGATCTCATATGAACGAACTTTCCAACTATCGATTGGCAATATCGATGATGACGATTCAGCGAGACATATGGTTGTGCACCAGGAAGTAAGTCTTTATCGATTAGACATAAAAAACATAGAGTTCCATTCCGATTAAACACATTTTTTTTGTATTTTTTTCTTAAGCCACAGAAAGGCTAATGAAGCTGATTAGCACGTACACTTTTAGCCGGCTAAAATGTCTATTTGTATCTTAATGTCTTTTCATGGCAACGGTTTGTTTTGTCTCTGAAACCTAATGACCAAACTTAGAAGTTGATGCATTATTTTAATCGTTTTCGCAGTAGCAAAAGATTGTTTTTTCAAGTGGCTTTTTCCAACATGACATCATCATCCACTTGAAAAGAACGAGGTATTCACCAAAACTATACTTACCGAATTAAGGCTGATAAACTTGATAAGAAAGATACGAGTAAAAAGGAAACGACAATTATGTATTAAGAAAGTTAAACATTTTTCGGACTTAACTTTTAGGTCGTGTGAATGAATTAAGGTCATTCTATTTTACTCTCATCTTTTTTTTTCTTTTTTGTTGTTGTCACTATTAAGATAACTGGACCTTGTTATATAATTTTCTACCATTACTCTTTTTAATAGATAAAAAAGAATAATTATTTTTTGATTTATTGAAGCTATTAGCTAAAGACTTTGCTTTGAGCAAAATATCTAGAAAACAATAATTCACAAATAATCATTCGTATCAATATAAATATAATTGAGCCAAATTTTTGATTGTAATGCAGAGAAACTATGTTTTACTCCTTAAAAATTTAAAAAATTTTCTTTAGAGTGTGTACATTAGTTTAAATACTGAAGAGAACTGTTATTAATGATACTAATGACATAAAACTTGGAGCAAATAATAGGTTATTCATGACAAATAAATATTTATATTGCTCTATAAAGCAATTCAAGTCCAAATTCATCAATATTAAAACGAAAATTAACCTATACAAAACTTTAATTATTATTTCTTTCCGTATTTTTTATTTATTTATATTCTGTAATTTTGTAATTATGCCGGCCCAATTTTGAGTTTACTACTACCAATGTTCAACTCCGTAGCCTTGTAATTTTGAACAAAATCTAGAAAACACGAAGCATCCTGTATCAAGTATTTGGGAGAAATTTGCCTTTGCGGAGGACATTTTGAAAAAAAATTCATCCTCATTTGCGTTACATGGAGAGAGAAACCACCAAAACCTCCCACTATTAGCTTAATGGTCAGGGGACTTACCCATGATTCGTCTACTTTACGTCAGAACTGTGGTACTTGCAAGTCGGGTGCGGAATTCGTATCAACCAGTCATCGCAGTGATTCGAAGCCGGGTCACCACATTTTGAGGCAAACGTTCTTTTCTCCGAGCCACCATGGCCCTTATTTCATCATTATTGTAAACACTAAACATTCTCAGTTTGATAAATTTTCGTTTAAATTCATCGATTTAAATTTTTTTAAATGAAAAAAAAATCAATAAACGCACGTATACGGCTGACTGAAAATGTGCAAGTATATATATATATATATATATATATAAACACGTATCTTGTGTAACATTAATGAGAAAGAAGAAAGAATGATGCCGCAAGGGAATATCTAAACAAAAATGAACTAGCCAGTGGAGCATTTATAGGTTGGACGTGACCCCCCAAAGAAATTTATTGCACTTTGTACTCAGTCCCTAGGGAGAAGTGGAAAGTGAAAGTAGGTATTATTTTCGGATCGCTTGATTGAAGATATGAAACAAAGAAACTGCCGCAGGGTTAGCTGAGACTGCAGACGCAGAAGAAACAAAAAGGTGTCAAAAGATACAGCCCAAAATGTGATTACATACAATTTCCGGGAGGGGGGGGGGATATTTCTTTGCACAGAATGTTGCGCGTATTAACAGCACGAATGCGCGTCATCTCAGAAAGTATTGTCTGTTAATGGCTAAAAAAAAAAGAGACTGCTCTTTTCCCGAACAAAATATTTTCTTTTTTTTACAATTTTTATTACTAGTAAAGTCAACTCTTCTATATTAGTTTAGTTTTCTGTCTCAACCTTATCTTTCTCACTCTCTCTGTTTCATAATTTAAAAATAATTTTCCTAAAGGCAGTTTAACCATTAAATATTATTATTCGATGAAAAATTTAAATTTTGTACCCAAATAAGTCATAAATGGGAATGAAATTTACTATGAAGGAAACGATTCGGTTGGAATGAATACTTTTACATTCATAATTTTGTTAAAATTTAGCTTAACGATTTTCTAGTGCTTATATATATGCAAGCATACAAATTAAATCAAAATCGCATATTATATGCAGCATTGCAAAATGAAATCATAATTTTCTAAACAAGTCAAAGTTTTACTTTGTGCTGACAATAATTTAAATTAAGAAATCAGGCACAAAACCTACTTTCCCTGAATAAACATAACTTTTTTCGATTTGAATTCAGATTTCTAACCCTCCTGAATTTTAAAAATGTCAATTAAAATTTGATTTCTAAGGAACTATTCGACCGATTTTGCTCAAATTTGGTATTTTGTCATGCAAAATTATGTTCTTCAAAATGAAGCAAAAATTTGTATATCTTACGATTCAAAATTTTTTCGACCATTCTTAAATAAAACAATAAAAAATTATAAATATTTACTAGAAGTTATTTTTTGCATGAAACTATCTTTGAATAAACAAATTTTATAATAGTGAGCAATTTTTTCTCATTTTGCTTCAAAAGCTCTGGAGATATAGTGAAATACGCAAAAAGTAAAACTAACTTTAAGGGGTCCTAACTGACCAAAATATTGGGACCTTTTTTCCCAGATTGCGGCTATCCCCTATATTTTGAGGGTCAGAAATCCGAATCTGTCGAAAAAATGTATGTTTTTTTACAGAACGTACGTTTTTGTGTTTGTTTCGTAACTTTAAATATCGTCTGCGCCAATTAATTAGCATATTTGAGGTTACCCTCTCCAATCATTAAGATTGAGTCCCAGAACTCGAAGAACCGATCATTAGATCAAAAGTTATTCAGGGTGGTCAGCTGTTTCAACGTGGTTCCACATAAGAGCATTTCTGACAGCTTTCATCATTTTCTGTTTTTCTGCAACAGACTTATTCTTAACAAAGTTGTATGGTTCTAATTAGCACCAGTTCTAAAAGCATCAGAGATCGGTATTGCTCGATTAACAAAATTTTTACACTGACGGTTCGAAATTGCATCATTCCAAAAATTCTTTCTCGAATTTTTTGCAAATGACGAATTGCTTAAAACAAAATTTGACATGGTTTCAAAAAGCAGTATTCCTGAAAGCCTTCATCCTGATCTTATTACACTAACCTCTCAGTTAAGTGCGCTTCGAAAATTCATGACAAGTTTTTTTTAAAATTTAACTGAAAATATTTAACAGTTAAAAGTAATTTTTCCAAAAAGTTTTTCTTTTAAGATGACTATCTTAATTTTAACAGCCTGATCAATTTTTATTGTATAGTCTTGTAAATTTTATGCAGGATACAGCAGTAATGCATAAGCTGCAGTGAATATGACATGAGGGCAGGACGTTAAAATAAAACATAGATTACCCAAAATGAAATAGTTGTGTTAAATATTAAAATTAGCTAAACCTTTTACAGAACAATATAAATTGCTTTTCCAAAGGGCAAAACCCGAAAGATTGACTTTGAGAGGTGTTTCTATGGCAACAAGAGAGTCGACACCCTGACGTCAGAGTGGTCAGCACGCCCACCTACTTGAGATGCAAGACCGGAAGGTCAAGAAATTTCTGGCAGACTTACTGAAAGGGGCTAGAAATTTCATGCCACGTTTAATGAATGTCAGTTGTTCCAGTTATTCAATTCCATTAAGGTTACTGGTCAATCAAATTATATATATATATATATATATATATATATATATATATATATATATATATATATATATATATATATATATATATATATAAAGAGAGAGAGAGAGAGAGAGATTAAGAACATAACAGAATTAGAAATATAATAAAAACGGGATGGAATAGATGTAATGGTTCTCTTCAGGATGTATTCCTTTACAACAGAGCTATTTCGAAATAAAGTATAATTATCCTTCTATAAAAATTACTCTATATAACGCACCAATGCCTCAAAATAAATAACTTCATTGGAAATGAGTTTAAAGTGAAAAAAAGGGAAACAAACTTGGCGATCAAAAGTAAAATAAAATAAAAAGTACTTTAAAAATAGATAATCTAACAGTTAACGAAATTGCTGTGGGAAAAAAGAAGATAATGATAAATTAGCTTTTAGCTGGCATTACATAAAATAATTGGCAAAATATTCGTGGAGTTCAATTTCGCACAATTTTGAGCCAGACAGCACAATTGTTAAAAATGGGGTCCGTATTGCACACCGGCCGCGTTTACTTCTTAGATGGTTAGTATCTTTCAATCAGAAGCACAGAGGGCTTACAAGTAACCACGGAGGATTGAACTTCAATTCGTTTGCAATAACAGCTCAAAGAATGTATTGCTGATTTGATTATATCATAAAAAGAAAATCTATCTAAATGAACTAATAAATCATTCGTCAAAATGTAGGCACCATCGAAAAATTAATAATTCAACCTTCAATGTTCATGAAGAAAAATAGGAAATGTTTTAAGTGTTGAAAAAGTAAACATTCGCTAACAATTCTTTCGCTAAAAAAATATGAATAAAGAAAAGTTTAGCATATTTAAAAATACTCGTTAAAATGGATATTTTAGATTAAATTTGTTTGCCCTAAAAAATTCTTTGTATTAGAAAAGTGTTATTCATAAGTGGTAAATGACTATACTGAATATTTTCAATTCAAATAAATGCTTAAATACCGTCAAATGCAGAAAGCTTTTACTATACAATTTTATGGTACTTTTAAAGGCATGATATTTAGGCATACAAGCATTGAAAAATAATATTTTGCATCAAATATTAAGCAAACAGGAAAAAAAGGTATGATTAAATGAAAAGTTATTATGTACTTTTAGTTACCAAAGAAAGTCTATTAACTGTTAGATATTTGCTGTTGCCAAGCAAAGACATAAAGAACATTTTTATGAAGAGCTTTTTCATGTTTGAGTCTAAATAAATAATTTACAAAGAAATATAGTAGAAAAAACTTTCTCGTGAATATTTTAATGTAACTTTGGCAGTTAACTTTGAAATATATTATCTAATTTTTTTGAAAGCATCAAAGAATAACTGTTGCTTAAATATTACACGAGATAAAGAATAATTTTTCTAATAAAACAGGGATAAAAAATTGAATTTTGTAGCTGTAAGAACAGTCAATAAAAACTTATTCCAACTTATAAAATAATTTTTGATTTTTAAAAATTTCTAGCAATGATTTTGACAAACTTATTGATTTACTAATAACAGTGAAGAAGTATGAATCAATTATAATTATAATTGATACTACCATTATTTTTGATTAATATCGATACTTTCTTATTGTAGAATGGGTAAAAATCATACTTCTTTTTAATAGTAATATTATCCGATGAGTTAAATTATATAAATATATTCCAATGAGGGACATTATGTCTACATCTATTACTTCTGTTCTCAAAAACCAAAAGAGCATGTAAAAACCCGCACTTCTTGGACCCAAACTTTGTGAATGAAATATTTATGAATTTCGTTCAATGAATATTCTTAAAATATATTTAATTATTACCACAAGGATGGAATAATATTAAACTAAAATACAGGTGGAAAAATCCATCAAAAAATCAGCAAAACCCATTTTTTGAAAGGTAATTTAATTAAGTAACTGAAGTGCGTTATATTGGGAGTTTTTAACTATCCTAAATGCATATGGTGTTTAATTTTTCTCATAAATGTTTGTTATTAAAATTTAGAACTTCAATAAAAATTGGAGTGAATGCTAGATATCAGATCAATCGTTTTGTCCTGCACGTGACGCAGGTAAATAAATAATATTTGAGTCAAATAAATATCAAGTTAATACCGAATCAAGCGCTTATATACACTTTAAAGGGTCATTATATTTACAGGGTGATTCTAAAAAGATGGGAAAAATTTTAGGATGTGATAGTACACACCCAAGCAAACAATTTTTGTCAAAGAATGCATGGTCGAAAACAAAACGCTAAGGTGCTGGCGCATTTGGAAAGTTGTTTGATGCAAACGTGAAAACTACATTCCTGTTGCGAGTTACTGCGCTGCGTTATTTGTCGCCAAGCTTTCGGCCGCTGCAGGGAAAGTTCGTGATATGCCCTATCTTTTCTTCGCCGTTGTACTGCGCGCATAGCAGCATAGCCGCTGCCAGCCACTGTTTTGAACACTTATTGTAATCACATGCCATTAAATTTGCTTTTATAACTTAACTTCATCGTTCTTTGTGTGTTTTTGCTTCATATAAGAACATAAACTTTGACGCCCTCTAGCGGTTTTGCGATTCGTTTTCGACCATGCATTCTTTGATAAAAATTGTTTACTTGGGTGTGTACTATAACTTTCTAAAATTTTTGCCCATCCTTTTATTAAAATAATTAATCATTCATAAAAATGACAATTTTTTTCCATCAGGTATTCGAATTATTCAACATTTTGAAACTGAAGATCATAAGGCTTAAAGTTATTGTTGAAGTATTTCAAAAATAAATAAAACAAATATATATATATATATACAGATATATACCATAAATTCCTTTTCAAAATTGAAGGTTCAAAGTCATTGCTTGCAACAAATGCCTCCTAAACGTTTAATACTATTTCATGAATATTGCTTTCTACTTTAGCATTGTCACGATTATCAAGTTCTCATTGAATTGATCTCGTACGTGTATGAGAATAAAGAAGCCTACGTGAATTCATCTCTTAAGTCGATTAAATCTCTATTATTAATGTTAGTCTTAAGTCAGAAGCTTCAAGAGATGCTTCAACTAAAGCCTGGAGCCTTGTGAGTTTCGAAATTGGAGCTCTTCCAGATGTTGGGTGAGGGTGGATCCATATCCGGAAGACTATTTTAGGTAGCTTACCTGAACGAACGTGACTCAAAAGGGTAGGAGAGGTGAGATTTTTGGGTCCATTTCCAGACTTTGCTGAGAACTACTACACCAACAATGAATAAGATTTTTCTTGCTTATTTGAATGTTGCCTGCATTTTTGATTCAATGCTTCATAATCTAATTTCGTATTCAAGTATATACTTATTGGTTTCCCAGATGCTCTTGTACGAATTAGCACAGCTTATGGCAAGCAAAACTCTCTTATATTGTTTCTTAAAAGAATAAAAATTTTCACGAGTTGATATTTTGTTTTATTTAGAATGCTGAGATACATATATATATTTATATATACTCATATTTAACAAGTAAATATAATTTCATGAAAGTAATAACGGTAAATAAATTGTGCTAGTTAAAAGATAATTTACTTTTTCTGAATATAAAGAATGAATGAGATGTTGTTTGTATTACCAGGATATATATATATATATATATATATATATATATATATATATATATATATATATATATATATATATATATTTAATTGATGAATCTAGTTCAAAATAATAAGACCACAGTCTTATTTCTTCTATCTGCATTTTTATATCTACCTGTTTATAGGTAAAACAGAGGGATACGAAACTAAGGCCGCCATTTAGAAAAGCCTTTATACATTGTTGTATCTAAGCTTCGCGTACTGTTTCATATTACCCCCAAACATTTTTGCTTCTGCCTAAGAAAAGTTTTGTAAAATACACATTAATCTTTTCTAAATAAACCACACCAGAATTGTCGATCTAATATTTTTTTTAAAATGCTCTAGGGTGATTTTATCGTTTTTTTCTGCTCGTGACGTTTAAATTAATATATTTGTCAAAAAATTTTTTTGTAACTATGTATCCATGCTAGAAATATCTTAGTTCTAAATGTGAATAAAAATAATTTTATTCATATTCATTAAAAAAATCTGGATAAAATTTTAATTTCTAACACCTCCGCCATGGAATTAACCTGTGCAACAAAAGTTTTAAAGCATAGCAAAAAAGTTTTCATGTAAAAAGTAATGTTTTTCAATGATTAAATACTGAATTATTTTCATAATATATTTTGAGTATGTTTGTAACACCTATTGATGATGTAATTCCTACAAATTCAGTAATTTATTATAGTAAAAACTTGCAGTTGATACTACTGACTTAATTGACGTATTAGACCTAATTAACATATATATATATATTTGGAAGTACAAATTATACAATGTTAATATTGAGCAAGAATTTCTCAATTTGAAAGGTTTAGTTATCTTTCAAAGGGTGAATACACCACCCACAAATGACCAAACTTCTAGCCCTGTTGTTCAGGGCTCAATCTTTTAACGGCATTGGTAGGAACGCCGCCTAATTTTTACCCCGGTCATATGACATGGATACCATCTGAACTGTCACCCTTTCTCTCAAACTTCCGCACCACAACCAACAAGAGGGCTTTCAACCACGATAGATTAAACTTTCAAATGGTGACTGCAAAATGTCCTTATTACTTTACACTAAAGAACAAAAGACTTATTAAAATATTAAAGTAGATATTATTGAATTCTTAAAACGTAAATGCATTTTTTTCAAGAAATATCTCAATGGTAAAACAGTTTCCAAAACGGCTTTTAACCTAAATAATTTAGACTGGAAAGCGACGAATAGTAAGGACGAAATGAAATCTTCAAACTAAATTACTTGCAATCAATTGAATATTAGATACATCATTTGAGCTTTCGTTAAAATGAACCCTCACTTATGCATCAATGTAATAACCCACGAAAGCGTCAATCGAGGAGATTATCGTAAATCCTATTTCATTACTAAATGACTTACTAAAATTGGATTATTCATCCTGTACCTACTGTTAGAGTAGACAGGGTGTCATTTTGGAGAAGGGCCAGACTGTCTAGTGTTAAGGAAGATCACGCATTGACCTTGTTATTTCTTGTCACAATTTTACAAATTAAGGAGTAAACCGTATTTATATATAACTAAAAAGGTATTTAGTAATTGGTACAATGCAGTGATTATAAGGCCATTTTATATTTCAAATGAAATACGAAGTGTTAATAAATTTACGAGTTTGGATTCTAACAATTAGAAAATTGCTGGATCCAAATTTTATAGACATTTTTAAAATTTTGTCTTTTTTAATAAATAATTTTTTTTATGAATTCAATATATATGTTGGAAAAAAAACTGAAAAATAAATATTCTTCGGTGTTAAATTTTACTTTAGTTGAGGTAAATAAGTAATTGAGGTTAGCTAGTGGACACAGTATGAGATTAGAAAAAAATTATTACGACTCTTAGAAATCATTTTCGACATAAATATAGAAGTTTGTAAAATGTTCGTAAGTTAAATATTATTTCAAAATAAACATTATTTTTTATAAAGAAATTGATGGGGAATTAAAGTGAAAATGAACAGATTAATCAAAAAATTTCAGTTTTATTTATGTAGTTTACAGTTTTAAAAACATTGAAAATGTGTAACTAAACAGTTCTAACATGCAAATTGATGAGAAATAGTAGAGTAGATAAAGTTGTTTTTGTTATTGTCGTACGCCATTAAGGCAAAAGGGGTACGCTTCTTCTTGTTTTCCAGTGGTGCCATCTATGGCCAAGAATTCGACTTCTGCCATACACGTCACAGTACGTTTACAGGACAGACCCATTAATACACCCATTCATCCACTGATCGTAATTTTGACCTGAACAAGAGAATGGTCAATCTTCAATATAGTATCCCCAGAGGTATGATTTGTTATGAAAACATGGAGGACTTTCTGACCGACAGATTTAACGTACACCAGTAACTATTTACTACACGGGGAGTCATTGGTTGGCAGGGATCAAGCTCTCGACCCCCTGGACATGGGCCCAACGCTCTACCAGCCAGACCTGTCCCGGCCCCAGAAAATAAAGTGTTTATTCTAAATGGTTTCGTATTGTATTTCAATTTTATTTTTACAACAGAAACAATAAAAAAATATGTACTGCATGCCTTAATTAAAAAATATGTATGCCTTATGGCTTATTCAGAAGATTACTAGTCAAATAGCGTGACATGTTTTTAAATCAGTATTGAAAAAAAAATACGTATTTTTAGCGTCTCAGTCTATAACCTCATTAAAAATGTCTCAATTACATTGGAGAAATATTTTTGTCCTTCAAAAATATAATAAAAGGTATGTATGTTTCTATGTTGTAATCTTAGAAAAATAAAAATTTGTCTTAAAATTAAACGTTTATCGAACTTTTTTCTTTTTAATATTTATTTTGGCTAGATGAAGTTAAGCATGGTCTTGCACAGATGTGAAAGCACTCCATTAGATATATGCATCTAAATTCAAACTTTATGATTTTAACCTCATCTGCTTGACTGCATCAAAATTACAAACGTAATTGATAGCCATCTTCGCTTCAAACTTATATTCATGGTCTAATTTGAACAAATTAAGCTGTCACGAACGTAATTAGTTTGCCGTATGAAAGAGAATTTATCATTCTAAAGTACTGTTTTCTTCGAAGAATTTAACAAGCGCATTTCAGTCGATATTTATTTATGTATATATATATATATATATATATATATATATATATATATATATATATATATATATAATACAAAACTTAATAACTTATAAAAAATTTTTGCAAAAAGAAATTTAGTTTTGTAACAACAACCAATGTTTTAAATTTTCAAAAAATACACTGAGCTAACATTATTTTTAAGCGTTGTTTTTCTTAGCAGGTATATATAGCTTTAATTTTGAAGTTTGACAAAAAATTATTTGAAAGCACTTAAAAAAAATTAATTCTACTTTTTCTGAAAAAAAAATCTACCTCTCGGGTAATAAGCATTGTTCCTTTGTGAGACATAATAATAAAAAGATTTTATAAAAAAATCAAAAACTAGCTATCTAATTTAACCCTGATAAATTTGGCTAACCCTTACTTTCAGGAATTCTAGGTTTCGGTAGTGAAAAAATAAGAGAATGAAAAGAAAGTTAAGAGTAATATGACAGTATTTGGTGTTCTAGAGATCATATTTTCGAAAATTTTTGAGTAAAAATTTCAATTTGCCTCAAGTATACGCTTTTAAAAAGTTTGGGAAATGGTTTATGCTTTTAAATTAATTATTTTTCACCATATTAGATCGTAGTAAGAAAATCAGACATATTTAAAAAAAATTACATTAGTGTTTACGTCAGGTAGGATGACGTGATCTGGATTAAGACTGACTGGATTAAAACAAACTCCAGAGTACAGAGAGCTTATTGGGTAAGTCTAGTATAGATAGTCAGTTTTTTTTATCTTCTCAAATCAAAATAAAAGTACTAAGACTAGAGATACAAGAAATGTTTATGCATATATTAAATTCTCATACACGAACTAAACATATTTTGAGCTGAAAATAATGGAATATTGTAAACAAAAAATAGAAACAAATGTTTGAAATTAAATTAACTTGTGGCAAAAATAAGTAAAACAAACCTAATGTACAGAATTAAATCAGTCATTTTCGAAAAAATTTACTTCATTTTTGGCAAAGGATTTAAAAGTTAATGCATTTTTCATGGAGCCATTATATGAACCTTACACACCTCATTTTTAGTTGTGATATTGTCTTTTTTAGTTGTGATATTCTTCTTCGCCCCACTTCTATTGATATTCATCAAATTCTGAGTGAGAAGAATCGGATAATGTACGGGTCTATCGAGTAGGTTATTGTGTTTTATCGGATAATGGGTAAAATCTGTCGAATCGGAATGTAATATGCAAGGTTCGTATTGCTTCAGAAATTTAAAAATAGTGGTTTCAATATTGTAATAAAAGAGCATAGGATTTCTTTTTGTTACCTTTCATATTAGAATTACGAAACGAAAACCATAAACGAATCCGAAGATTTCGAAACTAGATTTATTTATTTCGAGATATTAAGCTTGATGGTAAATAGTAATTTACTAAATACATCTTATTTTCTTATTTATAATTCTAAACTTTTTTAAGGACCTTACAATCCTTGATATGTTAATTCATATTAATGAAAGTAACCCTCTCTCCACATTTTTATGTGGCCATCTCTTCTAAATTAACAAATTTGCTTGCGCAATATCAGGAAAAATTTTCCCAACTTCCCGAAAGACAAAAGTTTTCGGAAGATAACAGTGATTCCCATTTTGGCGTCATATCTATACAAAAACATTTTTCACAGCGCAAGCTCAACAATTTTTTTTTAAAATGCTCTTTATTTTTTTCTTTAAAATAAACCTACAGTTCAAAATATCTAAATATAAATCGACAAAACATAAAGACAAAAATTTATAAAACCAACATTATTGTTTTTACTTCATTTAGGACATTCAAGAATTTTTTTCAAAAAAAATAAAATGATAAATGACTATAATGCAAAAAATACACTTCAATATTAACTTGAGTAAAATGGATTATTGATACTTGAAAAAAGATTGACCATTTTCGCACAAAGAATAGAACGTATAACATCTATGTTTAGGATTATCGACCTAAACAATAATTCATTGATAGCAATGAGGCGTGTAATGTTTTGAAAGTTCATATATCTTGTTTTTATACTGGTTGCAGTTATCACTTAGAGTCTTGAGTTAAGAATTGTTTTCACCGAGAGGAGTGATCCATCGTTTCTAGAACCACAACATAAAGAAGACTTAGAGAACAAGTTTAGAAAAAAGTTCCACAGAAAAGTAGGGTGGCTATAAAAGTTTAGATCATCCGATGGGAGGGCCATAAAAACAAAATTAATTTAACGATAGAAATCGGGAATTTTGGGGGAGATTGTTATTTATAGATCAAGACAGGAAAGGAGTTTCAAACTTTGGAGTAAATTTTAAAAAAAAATATTGAGTGTTTTAAAATAAAGCTAACAAAGATATTTTACAGCAATAAAGTTTTTACTACGCATTACTGCAATTTTCTTAAATCATATGTATGGGCACCTACAGAGAATAAATAAGACATTTTCTTTTATAATAGTTCATATGATGGTTAACACAAAATTTATTTAAAAAAATAAAAATATCAACTTGAAACAGTAAACTCAGGATGTTATGAACAACGTTATTCGTGTATTACTCAATAGCATAATTCAGTGTTAACACATGAAGCTAAATTTCAAACTTTAACCGTCAAGAATTGGTTAGGACTAGTTTTAGCCACTTAAAGCAGAAAGTTAGGGAAATTCTAGAGTCTAAACCAACTGGAAATGTCAATTTCCACCTAGCGTAACTTTGAGCTTGAACCAACGAGGATTGGTTAGGCCTAATCTAATCCGGTTAAAGCTGCAGCGTTTACTGGCGTTACTTTAATTCTTGTTTTATCCTTGACAAATATATATATAACTACATACATACAACATACATATACATATATGTAGTAGTTGTTAATGACTATCATCCTCGAAACCACATACTTCCTTGTTCAACGCCACCAGAGTGACTTGAAGGGAAAAGTTCCACAATTCTAAATTAACTGTTTATTATTTCTTTAGAACTATCTATTTTTAATCAGCTTTCTAATTTTCATTAAAAAGAAGTTTAAAGATGTTTATATATATATATATATATATATATATATATATATATATATATATATATATATATATATATATATATATATATATATATATATATATATATAGAGAGAGAGAGAGAGAGAGAGAGAGAGAGACAGAGAGAGGGAGAGAGCGAAAAATTATGCGAAACATTGTTTAACAACACTCAGCAATATTTATTTATAAAATTATAAAATACTCATTAGAAATGGATTATTTTTTTTAAAATATATCAATCATTGCCTTCACTTTAAAAATGGTCTCAGAATAAATTTTGCTTGCAATTCTCTATTGAATACAAAAATGAACATTGGATCTTGTGTTTTAATAAACACAGTTTTGCACAAATTAGCACTAAGCTTGGGAGAGGGAACTTTCCCCGTTTCTGACTGATCCATTTAGCGGTCTAACTGTCGTTAATTTTTACAACATGCTTTGAACTTTAGTTGTCTGCTGCCGGTGATTGCATAGATTAAGTTACATTTATTCCCCACAAAATTCTTTATGATGGTTCATAAATCGCTAACGATGTAAGAATCTAAAAGAGTTTGATCGTTAAAATGAAGACTTTTATAGATTTATGAGCATCATAGGGATTATAAAAGTAGCAAATGAGGATGGTGACAAAAGACTCTCAATAAAGACAGTTATTTTTCAAAACTGCATTTCTCATTACGAAATAAGTTTGTTTCAAGATTTGTAAAATTAAGAAAAGGACAAATAAAAAAGGTTTGCTGATGTTTTTATCATTTCATAGTAACTATCTCACAGTGCTAAATAAAATTATTATGTAGCGTAATATATCAATTAACAATAATTCTTATATAATATAACTTGCTAATAGTATATGGTCGTTAAAATAAGGATTTTGAACAGAAACAACTGTTTTACAAAACTATACACCTGTTACCTATATATGATAGTTCCGTGGTTTGAAAAATGAATGAAAATTACTTAACTGGATTAGCAAAATATTTGTTAATAGTTTTAATGCCATACTTTACAGTTATTGTTAGCGTATACAAAGTATTTTATTGTTTATGTAAGTATAAGTACTGTTTACGTGAACAAGTGTACAATTACTGTTTATGTAAGGACCGTTTTCAGAACTCATTCTTATTTGGAAGCTGAAAAGAGAAAAAAAAACCTGTTGCGCGAAAAAATATAACTTTCAAAAATAATTAACCGCATATACTTATCCAATTTATATTAACTTAGTATAAATAAAAATATTGAGTTAAAATTTTGGAGTGATATTATAGGATTTTTTTTATTTTGATTATTTTTTTTATTATGATTATGATTATTATATTGAAGTTATTATATGAAGAATTTTGAAGTTATTTTTGAAGTTATTATTGATTATTATATGAAGCTATTATATTATGATTACGACTATTTAATATTCAACAATCTGATAAATTTATTGTGCAATACATGAATAAACTTTAATGTATGGTTTGTGTATCCTAAAATTATAGTAAAACATAGATAATTTGCAAAAATAAGGTAAACCAAATAAAATAAAAAGAATTTGCTCCAATGCGTAAGAATAGAAGACATCAAAGAAACACATTTGATGTAGTTAGAACAGCGGGCAATCAGAATTGGTAGAGTGGTTTATCAAGGGTAAAAATAAAATGATTATTAATATCAGAGCAGGGTAGTCGTTAGTTAAAATGTTCGATTATGAATTTTCCTAAATACCCGACACTGATTTATACTTTATTAAAATTTTTAGCTTACCCTAGAAAAGTATTAACATTTTAACTATGTAACTGACAATTTAAAATCATGCATTAATATACATATAAGTAAGAGAAAAAGTAGATTGAAAACTTTTTTAAGAATTTTTTTTCTATTTCAAAAATTTATTTTAATGGTGATTTTTAATAATCTTTAAGATATGTCTTAATAAAAATAGTATTCCCACTTAAAATTTATGCAAATGATAGATATTACCGAATCTTGGATAAAACACAAACGTTTTTCTTAAAACGTTTGAAAAATTTTAAGAGTATTTGATAACTCTTTAAAATGTTATCAAATACTCTTTTACTTCAAAAAAACTATTTTTAATAACAATCAGTTCGAAAAACAAAATCAGAATTTTCTCTTGAACCATTAAATGATCAGCAAAAGAGAAAGTAATGACGGAAAAGAGTACATTTATGGTCCTTTCGAGTCTTAAACTATTGAACAATTTATTTAACTACACACAAGTGGGTCTTCAGAATAAATGAGTTTCAAAAGATACCACCGGCAAGCAACTGGGTGTCGACTACCAACCTATTTATAGCTACTATTAGAAAAGAGGAACATCATGTAGAAAAAAAAGCCACTAGGAATGAAAAAGCTACTAGGAATGACAACAGTTTTCGAGAGCTAACCAAAGAATTTGGCTGTAGCAGAAAGTTCTTCAATGGTACTTTTATTTTGCATTATTTTTTTCTTATTCTACAGGACATCTGGGAGAAATAAATTCCCAGAAAAAATCCTGTATGGTTGGAAAGGGCTTTTATTTCGACGGATGAAGATGTGGAGCTCTCTTTTCCTTCTGTTACTAACTGTTACTTATTGCTAAAAATTTCGGACATTCCTAGAACCGACTGGGAAAAAGAAATAGAGTTTCTGACCCTCCCTATATCCAAAGATTCGAGGAGGAAATATGGAATGCAATTTGAGAAAGAAGACCCACGACGGGAGTATGTATTTGAGGGAAAGGTGTTTTGGATTTCGTGACAAAAATTATAGATCGCGTCTTTTATATTTCGGAACAAAAATTCAATTTTAGATCCCTGCACTATCATTGATCAAAAAAGTGGAAATTTCTAAAATTTACTACAGTGAAACAAGACGGATAAAAAATCATAAAGAAACTTATTAGTTCGGAAAGATAGTGGCTATTAGTTTTAAGGTAAAGGAACGATTGGGATTTTCCTACACTGTCAAAAATGGTTTTCAAATTGATCAAAAATGTGTTAAAATAGCTCCGAAACAAAGGTTTTTTAGTGTTGAAGAATTCACGGCAATTGCTCTTTTCTTTAAATTGAGAAAAAAATTAATGCTTATTCATATTTTTAGTATAACATCAAAACTGCAGGTCAAATGCATCTATTAGCTAAAGTATAGTTTATAAATAAAGAAATATTTTATAAGCTTTCTAAAATGTAGGCTTATTAGACTCTTTAAAAATATGTTAATGGAAAACATAGTAAAAAGTAGGAAAAATACCTATATCTATCTAATTAGGTAAGTTTTTTTCTGGTCCATACTACCACCAATAAAAAATTAGTTTGAATAAGAACGAATTCAATGTAACAAGCAGATCTTTTATCCTTAACCATGTCCAAATATATTCTTTTTCAAAAATAAAAATACTTTGGTTTTTTCGAAACATTGATCTTTTTGCATTTTTGGAAAATTTATGGTGAATTAAATAATATGCTAAAATTATAATTCAGAGGTTATATATTGAGGTCTTACATTCTGAGATCTTTTCGAAATAATTACAACTATCAATTAGCATGACTTATTGATCATTTTTTGAGCCCTTCGTATGCTGATCAATAAGGATCATATCATACAATTCGCTAAATTTCAATCCTGATTTCTCCAAGAGATTTTTTTTCAACCGAGTTCATATTTCGACTACTTCCAATTTCATTTTGTGGGTAAAAGAAAATACAATTCTCTAAGAAAGTTAGAATTTATTAATATCTCTATTTTTACAGTCTTTTTAAGCAGTCATTATTTACAATTAAAAAATTAGTTTCTTTCCAACAAACCGATTTGAGACACATGTATAATTATTATAAATAAGTTTGTCTCTAATTAAGAAACCAAAAATAATTAGGTTGAGTTCTATAATCTGGAGCCTGAAACATGATGTCAATGCACCAATATCCTATATTAGTTAATGAAATACAGATTTGTAACTTGTGTATAAAGTAAAACCAGTCAAAATATTACAAAAAATCAGTTTGCTGTTTACAAAAATAATTTAGTAGTGCTTGTTAAATGTTTAAAACTTGATATCTATATCACATCAGTTTAAAAAAAATGGAAAGACGCATCCAAAGAAAACTTCATTTATCAGGTTCTACAATTCATCCGTCTTCCCCGAGTCCAGACCTATAAGTAGAGGTGCATGTTTTTGGGAACATTAAAAGGAAGATTCGGAGCTGCAACATGATATTGATACGAATAACCGATATTAGTTAATGAAATTCAGAATTCAAACATGTTGCTCATGGGCTGCAATAGCGGCACAACTCAAAAAATCATGTTTTGAAATAAGTGGGTTTAAAGTTTTGGTTGCTATTTATTAATACATAAGAATTATTTTATAAGTTTTCTAAAATATAGGCTTATTAAGCTCTTTAAAAAGATGTTAATGGGAAACACAGTAGTAAGTATGAAAAATACCCATACATCGCTCATGGGCTGCAATGGCGGCAAAACTCAAAAAATCAAGTTTTGAGATAAGTGGGTTTAAAAGTTTTCATTGCTATGCAAAATGCATAAGAAATGCATTAGTTTACTTAAACGAAGATTACCTTCTAGTTGAGTTATGAGTTGTGCTAGTATGGCTGCTGAAAAGAATGCGTATTTTCATATTTACACCTGTTCTTAGTCCAAAGCGCGTGTGTTTTGAGTTGTACCACTATAGCAGCCCATGAGCGATGTGTATAAAGTAAAACAAGAAAATTTTTATTAAAAACAAGCTTGTTGCTAACAAAAAAATTAATTTAGTAGTGTTTGATAAAATATTGTCTAAAACATGACGACAGTACCATATCAGTTTAAAAAGAGGAAAGATGCTTCAAAAGAAAACTTCATTTATCAGGTTCTACAATTCATTTGTCTTCCCAGAGTCCAGACTCTAATCAGAGGTGCATGTTTTTGGGAACATTAAAAGTAAGATTCGACGCAAAAATCCATTTTATGGAGTCTCTCTATGCAGAGAGACAAGAAAAAAAAGTAGAGTGCGAGCACCTGGTAGCAAAAAGCAGACTTAGCTTAATGTCGAATTGTCACGATACCCGATAACACTACAAATATATTTTTTTTAAATCTGTCATGCGCATGCTCCCCTATTTTTCCCTAATGGAGAGTGTGTGTTATTTTCACCTGTTCAACATTATCATTTTTTCCCGTTTCGTGTATGGGTTTTTAAATTCACTGCAATATAACAAAGCTAATAATATTCTAAATTCAGCTCTGCTAGATTAAGGTTTATTCATTAACGGATTTATAGTTCGGGTTGCTGTGGGATATATCTAAAACTATTTTAAATAATATAGACGTACCGAGTACAGATGTTTGAAACTTATTGATTTACAATAAAAAAGAATGATTTGAATATAAAGAAGCTTTTGTTAGAAGTATTCAAATAAAATATACCATGACACAATAAAAAAAAATCTAATTATAGTTAGTTTAATGACTATATATTTTTTTGGAATCAAATATATTTTCCTTACAAATTTTACTTAAAATAGCCATCAATAAGCCGGCCAATTGCATTAAAAGAGTAAAAATACATAAAGTTTTTTTTTAATATGTAATTACCATTTAAAATAATTCATAAATAAAAAAGGCTGCGCCTGAAATGTTTTAAGTGCAATTAAACTGATAAATAGTTTATGATTGCAAATTGAGACACACTTTCCTAAATACTTATTTAGAAATTAATTACCTTACTAAATTTTACCCTTATATTATAATAAAATCAAACAAAACAGAAAAGTAAAAAAAAAGTCAAAATTAATAAGTAAAAATTTATATATATATTAGTAAGAAAAACATTTTATAATATTTAATTATTCACAATAATTGATTTCATGTCAACTAAGGGAACTGAGTTGTTTCATTAGATTTCAGTACATATTTAAATCGATTAATTTAAAAGCCCACAAAATATAATTATTCCTTCATAAGTCTTATCTTCTAAAATATATTTGGTATTAGTTGGATGCAAACATAATTAAAAATTTTTATGACCCAAAAATCCTTTTATAGAAAATCTTGTATGGGATAATATATAGTTAATTGAGAATATAAAAATATAGTTAATCAGTTATTGAAGTAAAAAGTATTAATTACTTTTTTTCGATTTTTGAATATTAAATATATATTGTAGTAAGCCATATATAGTTCAGCGACAGTAAAATGATTAAATTTGAATTTTCTTCTCTAAAATGCAACCGATGGGAACGCAATATTTTGAAAGTAATTTAAAAATATAACAACCAATTATTGCTTTTTATGTCTCGTGATTTAAAAGGCTAAATATAATATCAAATCATAAATTATTCTTAAAATCTTAGTCTCACTTTAAATTGATACTTAACGGGAATTCCATGCAGACAAAGTTAGACAAAGGCAAAAACTTTTTCTAATAATTTTATTAAAATTATTGCATATCTGTTAAAATTTAAAGTAATCTTAAAATGCAGCAGCTGTTTGCACACTCGATTAACCGTACAGTTTACGTTAAAGAACACCTTTCTTGTTTTTTTGATAACTAGTATTGTTAAGAAACTATGAATACAAAATCTCACGGTTTTTTAACCATTTACAACTAGTATAGCTTCAATTAACTGGTCATTGGAGACAGTTCGGGTGCTTTATAGTGATGTCATCTATGCGTGAATGAGTGTAGCGTATTCTAACAGCCCAGGGTCACAAATTGTGCAGTGCAAGACACTGAAACAGCTCTTCGTCTGTTAAAGGGAATGGAGGAAATACCGTGATGTCAGGCCTGGGAATCGAACCCATGTTCTGTCTGTCATGAGATTGACAGATCAGCCCTCTCGGCTGTAATATGTACCCATGTGTGCGAGGATTCATTAGGTGGGCCTAGTTGGTGCGATAAAATTCTGGTTGTTTAACGGTGTTTAGTGAAAACAGTTAATGAAAGGTTTTTCTCACAGTTAACAATTTGCATACCATCTTATTTATGGTAATTTGACTGTTTCAGCGAAATTTCTAAAAGTGATTTAAATTGGAAGTTGCTTTTTGTCTATCACAATGAAATAAAAATAAAACGTAAATTTAACTAAATTGTGAAACTTGTTTTCATTCAAAACACAGTCTTAATTAGGTCTACAAACTTAACTTGATATTATAAATGCAAGTTTCGGGTATATCAGCTTAAAATATCGTCTGCCCAATCTAATTACATGATCAATTTCCTCCCCCTACCACTTTCGAATTTGAAATAGTTCACTCTACATGGGGGCTTTACCCATTTCACGTCGACTATTAATCTTCCTCGACTAGTCAATAAACCGCTTAATCATGGCTTGGTCCAGTCTATCATGTGATATTTGATACTTGAGCAACTTTCATTTTCCATCGCACCTGCTTCGAGTTTGCAACTTTGGAAAAATCGATTTTACTTAATGCTAACCCATCTTTTAAAAGTATGTAACTGAGTGCCAAGGTTGCAACTTCGAAATTACAAACCCATCTTGATAAAATGAGTTACTATTAGTAGAAATAAAGAGTCGCTACTTAGAATCAACATCTATCAAAAGAGATGAGATGCTATTTTTACAGCATTCATAGAGGCGATCTCAAGTAATAATTTTTTTTTTCCTACTTTACAAATAAACACATTTAACTGTGCCGGATAATATGCCAGAAAGTGAAATACTTTAAAATTGTATAGAAACCTTTCACTATGAAAATTTCCCATTTTCTGAAGATTTAGAAAATAAATAATATAAATTTTACAGCTATTTATTCCGTGTGTAGAGGTAATGAAAATAAAGTGCAGCCAAAAAATTATTTAACTAAATTAAATGTAACTCATTTACTATTTATGTTTTATATTCGTAACATTTACTATTATATTACAATTATTGCTATGATTACTATTATTTTAAACAAAACAGACATAATTCACTGATGAGTATTTAAGTCAGAAATGCTGTTGACAAAGAAAATTCGACGGACATTTAAATGCTTTTCAATTGATCAGACATTTCTCGTTAACTTATGTACTTAGAAAACTTCCCTCTTTAAGGCTCAGAAAATGACTATTATAAATTTCAACATAAATTTTGCAGATGTAATTAATAACAATACAGTGTAGCCAAAAAATAATTTACTGAATTCCACAAACATTATTTAGTATTATTTTAAAATACGACATTTCTTTTTAAAAAAATTTAAGTACTTAAAAAACAGAAAATAATAATAAAAACTATTGGGATAGACTATGCAGGAGTAATTTTTTTTAGAAGTTAATATTCCAAGAGGAAGTAAAGAAGATAAGAAAAAAATATTCAGCTAAAATAGCTTTTTTTTTATATCACGAAGAATACCTACCGTAAAATTGATCATATTGAAGACAGAAGGTTATTAAAAATTGATTAAGAAGCATCAGGCGTTAAAATAGCACGTAGTTAGAATTTTAGAGCGAAATAAAAAATAATACCGATTAGTTTTTCTACAACCTTAATGCTGCTTTTAGAAAATTCTGTCGTCTTTAGACATTTAAATTCTTTATTTAAAAAAGAAAATTATAATTGTGTGAAGCAAGAACGTAGTACGTTAAAAATTTATTTCTAAAAACCGTTGAATTTATATCAATTTTGTCAAACATACAGTAAATACAAAATCCATGGAAACCTTTGGGTTTAATTTCAAAATCAATCATTCCAGGTGTCCTTTGTCGCTCGAAATCAATATCGACTTTTTTTTCAAACGAATCAAAAACTGCACATTTGTCAAATTAAAGTGATTTAGTTGATCAGGTAAGAGCTAAATAAATACAAGAAGCGAAGGTATGTAACAAATGCAGTCTTCTGACAATTCTGACACCTGGCCCATTTTTTACCTGCCAAATTAACCAAGTGGAGAAAGCGGACCACGAAGACAAATGCTTAAATACAGCAGCTTTCCCCCCAGCTTTGGCGCATTTGGCGCTGAGTGACAAGTGATGTGCTTAATGGCAGATTGAGACGTAGTTGACATTTTTCACGCAACTAAGGCTTAAATTGGTAACAAGACTAAACAAGCTACAAAGCAATTGTTTTCTTGGGGTACCTAATGAGACAACAAAAGATTATATTTCTTATCGAATCTTTTTTTCACTTCATTTAAGTACCTTTTTTCTGGCTTCTTTCCGATCTATCTTCATCAAGCGCCCCACCTAGCGGTAACTTCATTACGCACGTCAAGTGTTAGAAGAATCAGGCTCTAATATTTTATTTCTCCCCTTCACACACTCTATATGTTTTCATTTTTATTTTTACTTACATACTCGTGAAGAAAACATTGGTCGATATGGAAAAATTCACTTTATAAATAACAATTGTTTCCATATGGTCTAATGATGTAATTCCTACAGTCATAATATTGGCTTGCATTATACGTAATCGACAATGTCTAATGTCTGACATATTTCAAATTAGCTAGTTCTTTTTATTTTAAGTAAAATAATAATAAACGTTTAAGTTAATTTCTTCATTACTAACAGCGAAAAATAGTTTCATTAAGTCTCAGTTCAGTTGTTCTTTGATTATTTTTAAGTGTGTATTATTAGTTGCTCTCTAAGCATGTCAAAACCGACAAAGAATGATTAAAATTTCCATTAAATAAATAAATAATAAGAAAAAACAAAATTATAATAAGGTAAAACAAAATTATAATAAGTAAGTACAGATATGCGTATGCAAAATACAGAAAATGAATCTTCAGTTGCAAGATAATGCGTTAAATTGATAAAATGAATGGACTCATAAAATAAATGTAGAAAAATAAATGCATGAACACATGATCAAAACTGCTTTTAAGTTCCGGTTTTTTTTAGCTTTTATTGCTTTTTTTATATTGACCTCTATTTGGTCATCAAGGATAAAAAAATGTCACGGGAATATTTAAAATACCTCATATTAACTTATTACAGTCTTATTTATTTCTAAATATTTTTTTAAAACAGAACTACGACTAAATTAATTAAGATGTATTGATAAAATTCAATAATTAAATAACTACAGACATTCTTCCGTCTTTTCTGATAATCATCGACGGAAATTCCACAAATAACTTATGTATAGTACAAAACTAAAATCATCAGAGCGTGAAATATTAAAATCTTTCAAACAAAAGATCAATTTTTTCTTATATTGTTTTCTTGAAAGTTCTAACAAATTATTCAAGTGATTATGAAATGCAGCTTTTTTTTACAGTCAGAATGTCGGAAAAGAAATAAAAATCACATGTTTAGGTCCCACATAATATATCTAGCTGGAAACACGTGCAGTCAATGAACAGTTAGCTGTTCGTCTACAGCGGAAGCCATTTATCAAGATGAAGAACAAAAGCATTATAAGTCACAATTTTTTACATATCTTACATTGTTTAAGTTGTAATTCTTATTTGCTTTTAAAATTTTAGAACATTTAAATTTTTAAAAATATTATTTTCTTAATGAATGATACATATTTTTTAATGTCTTATATCTTTGATGCAGAAATTTTATTAAACGTATTTTTCATAATTTTTTTATTATTTTGTATTAATTTAGCATAGATGATTTGTATTAATAATTAATTTTTTTTTTTTAAAGAATGAAAAAAAAAATTTCAATCTTTTTTTTTATTTATTGGATTTATATTTAAGTACAAATATAATAGACATTTTTAGCAACTATTCAACTGTTTCGTATAATTAAAAAGTATCAAAATACATTTTTGCTTGTAATTAAAGAGCCAGAATAAAAATATATAAAAGGGACAACTGAGTCCCATCTGCATCAATCGGTAAAAAGTTTCTCTTTTAAGTAAAGATTCAAACGCATGTCAGTATCAATTTTGATACATAAATTGGCACACGGAAACTGATTAACAGTAATCAACTGAATTTTAAAGTATTTTTATTTGTCACAAATGGTTTTCAATACTCAGTAAAATTCAGGAACAAATTCCGGTAAAAAATATCGGTAATCAGGATGCCGGTAGTTTTTACAGTAAAATCCATTTTTAACTGAACATGTTACGGAACAAAAAATTCTGATATACCGTAATCTTTACAGTAATAATTACCGTAAAATCACTGAATCATTCAAATTAAATAAATATTACTGTAAAATGTACGCTATAATATTTAACGGTAAAAATATATTTTAAGGATAATCCACCGATAAGTACTTCATGATACGATTTGATCCGGAATTTTAAGAGTGCACATTTCAAATTAAAAATATATCTAATACATATGTTTCGTTTAAATACATTTATTTAGTTCAAAATTTGATTGACATTTTTCTCACTTTCGCCGATTATTTTATTCTTTTATATTTACAAGTTTCTTTAACTTTAAGATGATGTCACTTTTCTATCCGGATATTATTGTTGCAAAATACATAGCAACGGTAACTACGAGTTACTCACCCTATCTTCTCCCACCCATACAAGTTAAAAGTTTTCTTGCCTTTATTCTTGGGCGTCACCTTACAGATAACGGAAATTAGGCTCTATTTGACCTGTTTCTTTTATTTTATCTTTTAGAAACTACTATAATGAATAATTACTAAAAGTTTTTTTATAGACTTTCAATTCATTTCATAGAATAAATTTTAGATATATATTTATAAAAATAAATTATCTTAGGATAAATATTAAAAATTTTAAGCTTGGTAAAAATTAATTCAAAATTGATACTTTTTAAAAATGAATTCGGGAGATTCCACTGTTGAGGAGCAGTCAAAAATTATAGATATTTATAAAAATAAATTATCTTAGGATAAATGTTAAAAATTTTAAGCTTGGTTAAAATTAATTCAAAATTGATACTTTTTAAAAATGAATTCGGGAGATTCCACTGTTGAGGAGCAGTCAAAAATTATGGATATTTATAAAAATAAATTATCTTAGGATAAATGTTAAAAATTTTAAGCTTGTTTAAAATTAATTCAAAATTGATACTTTTTAAAAATGAAATCAGGAGATTCCACTGTTGAGGAGCACTCAAAAATTATGATTTTATACAGGTTTCTTATAAATAAGAATAAAATTATTTTTTAATCGTTCACAATTAGTACTAGGATATTTCAAGCTCGTGTATATATATATATATATAGACAAATTTAAAATTATTTCATCCGTTACGTGTGATACAAAACCATGGAATCACCAGTTGTTATTTTGCTTTTTAAAAATGTTTAATTTCAGAGAGGATCAATTATCATGGTTTCACTCTTCTTTGTTTCTAAATTCGGTAACGGAATTAAATTGATTTGCATTACTGTTTTTTATCAAAACTGTAATAAACATAACGTAAAACATAATGATTTTAGTGTATATTAATTTAAACATTAAGAAAAATTGAGAATGGAGAACACTGTAAAAATATTTCGTGCACCTGACACCAAAACCAACTACTTTACACCAAAGTTTCATTGAGTGTTCTCCTTCAGTAAAATCAAAGATAGTTTCTGGTGTGGTAAAATACCTAGAATGTTCTTTAACACTATTTTTCTTATAAGAGCATAAGTATCTTTATGATACAAATAAAAATATGCATGTATTTTATTACAATTTATAAGAGAAGTTCGTCAAATAAATCCAACAAGAAGACAAAAATTTACTTGGCAAATAATCGACCAAGATCAATATCTTTTGTTTTAATTAATCAGTTAAGAGGATAGAAATTTAATTAGTATTAAATAGGCTATGACAAGTTTGTTAATTCAATCCGTCAAGAACTCAGATTTCACTAGTATTCTCTATGTAAACAAACCACCATCCTTGCCGCTATATTGTCACTACCCTAAAATTGCACAATTATTCGTCTTTAAGCTTCCAATCATGCTCAAAAGCATTTATTATACGTTTAAACTATACCTTCCCATCATTAGACTCAAGATCAATTCGCATTTAAAATCTTCCATCTAATTAAATTAAGTTGTGATTTCATTTCTCTTACTAATAAGAAAAGTTAATCAGTTATATTCAACAGGAAATCAGTTAAATTCAACTAGGAAAAATCGAGATGTGTAACTTATAGCATATTTTTCAATATCTAATTTTACTCGTAAAATTACATAAAATTATTAATAATTAATAATTAAATAGTTGAACTGTCAAAAAATTTTAAATCATGTTGAAAATTATTCAAATAAAAAATAAGATACAGTAGGGAACCGATTATCCGGAACGATCGGGACCATCGCTATTCCGGATAACTGATTTTTCCGGTTTTCTGAATCACTACAAAAAGCCGTTTTTTTATTATTAAACCCAACTAAAAAAAATTTTTTTTTGGAAATAATCTTAAAAAGAAGAAAAAACGATGGAGTAATACACTAATGATTATTTCCAAAATGATGGTAAGGTAAACATCTTTCAAAAAAGAACGAAAAATCCTAAAATCTTACGAGGAAAAAAATTTTTTTTTTTTTAAATGGAAAATTTATCGAATTTCGTTCCGGTTTTTTGGTTTTCCGGTTTTCTGATTTCCGGATAACGGATTCTGTATTGTACAATTATTTTTTGCTTTAAATTTTTTTTTTTTAATTTTGAGAGAAATTTAATTTTATTAACCACATCTTAAGATTTTCTTTATAATGCAAGTAGCTGTGTAAAAAAAATATACAACAGTTTTATTAATAACGTAACCTTCCGCCCGAAATTGCTATTTAGCGATTTGCTTCTAAAAAAATTCTATTAACTTTAATTTCAATAAAATAGAGCAAAAATAAATTCTTGCAACACTAAAAACAATTTCCTGGAAATAACACATGGCTTCTTTAAACAACAATTGATGCTTTATAACTAGGAATATACCGGAAATACTTCACATCAACTTAAACCAGAAACACAGTCTCCACAACTTGTTATGACCTTCCAATGACTGATTCAATCCAAATGCGTGTTAAGTGAAAACCTATTCCAACTGTCCTAATGCGGTCTCAAAGACAATGTTGGTCACGAACACAAGGAAATTTAATTTCGTGGCTGCTTGTTGATTGATATCGTTTGTTGGAATCTCTTGATCCCCTTAAGCCCGAAGGGAAAAAAAAAGGAAAGAAAAAGCGGCAATGGTTCTTATGGAGCTCAACGAAGCGGTAAATTCCGCTCAAGGTCGGTCCAGACACATAATAACCACATTCTTATTTCTAAGAAGAAGATTCTTCCAGAAAACAGAAAGTAATTTGAATGCTTTCTATAGAACATAGAGCTCCACTCTAATCCACAAATACAGCTTGAGACCATCTTCCTTCTCATGTCAGAAGAACCATGCTGGAAGCAAGGTACAATACGAGGTTCTCGTTCTTTTCAGTTAATTAAATTCTTCACTTTCGATTTGGGTGTTTTCGTCTGCTGGGAGGGTCTTAGTCATTACTTGGAAACGTAATCATTTTGTCATGTTCTGTCACCAGGACTTCCATGAACGAGAAGTAATTCCCGTCTTTCCAACGGCTTCTACGATAGCGGTAGTAATTTTTGCGGTGGTTAACGTAAAATATTTACTTTCACTGAGAAAAGGAATTCTTCAGCTAGTGAACACAAACTCCACTGTTTATGTCAAAGAAGAAATAGAAGAGTATATAATAATACCGGGTAGCTTGGATTTGAATAATAAAGGGCTGTCTTTCTAAATGAAAAATGAATATTTCGCTCTTAACTCTGACGTGTAAAGTTTCATTTTATTGTGAATTTATGCAATCTTAACCTTTTCGAAATCTTTTCTTACACTTTAGGGGAAATGCTTTAATTTATCTTTTTCAAAACGGCTTCAAATGAAACGTGATTTCTCTGAAAGTTTAAATAAAAGTGAATTTGAGAAAGTTACGACAACTAATCTCTCCATCGAATATTTATATTTGGAATTGTTATAACTTAGCAGCTGGGAACAAGAAACACATGTCTATCGATAATTCAATTTTAAAAAATAATTCGAATAATGAGGCTCAAAGTTTCAGTAAAGCTTGAGAATTTACGAATTGCGTTTTGGTTAATGTTAGAAAGTCATAATTTAGAGTAAACAGAATAGAAAGTTGAATGCAAATGAAATGTTTTAATTATAAATCAATCAAAATAATAATCAATGGTATACATTAAAAGTTGGCTGGCTTGAATTTATGCAGCTCAAACCAGTTTTTTTTTAAACAAATGTAAATAATTTCAGTTTGAATAAAAACAAATTAAAAAATATTAAATTTCCTGATTTTTTTTAAATTTTGAGTTTAAATGCTAACATAAATATGTATTTCTTTTAATAAACATAAACATACGTGTAATTTTTAAATATCCGAATCTTTGCTCTCCTGTCAATTTATATGTCAAATGAATTAATGTGAACAGACTTAAGGTTTAGTCATGATGTCTATGAAAATGCTATAAAATAAAGCGCCACTAAGTCTATGTTCTGTTAGATTTTAAAACTAGTTCAATAATGTAATTAATTATTGAACGAGTTAAGGTAAAAAGTTAGAAAAACCTTTTTTCTATATTAAACAAGAAATATTATGCTTGCTGCAATCAAACAATTTGCTTTACTGAATCTATACTGATTCGTTCATTATTAGTCTAAACAATTTTCTATTGCATTTACAGTTCATATGTACATTTTTATGCTTATAGGTTATATATATTTATAGGAATGTGCATTATGCTTTCATTCTTTATTGTAATTGCTTCAATTTCTTATCTAGAAAAAATTAACAAAAATTAGTTATTTTTATTTTAAATTATTTAATTCAATGCTGCGTTTATGTTAATAAGGATATTGTTAAAGTGGAAGCTCCATTATGTTTAAATAAACGAAAAATTTTTCGTTCATTAAACTGATAGAAATGAAAAATTCTTCTACTAATTTGCATGCAGCTTATTTATCATTTTTATTCCCTTTTATCATTCCATTATTTTCAAGCAATTTTTAATGGAAAAAATGTATTGTCTTAGATATTTTTACAAATATTAGCCTCGATTCATTAGATAAAAACAAGGAAAGGTTATTTTAAAAATTTAATTAAAACCAATGCTTTTAGTTATGTAATGCCAAATAATATCAATGCAAATAATGCTGAGATCTGACTTTTACACGCATTACTTAAAATAAAGTTCAGTGCTTATTTCCATAATTAGTGGAGTTGTCAAGTAATAGTATAAGCATATTTAAAATATTCAGTTAATATTACTTTTTATTTGTGGAACAAAAATCTATATTTTGAATACTTCATTGTAAACATTCATTAATGTTTAAAAAAAGATTTCTGTAAAATGCTTTTAAACGGTTTAGTTACTTTTCATTTGGAGCTTAAATATTTTTGGCTTTTTGCTTTAAAAATAATAAAATAAAAAATTTTTTTAGAAAAAAAATACTGGTTTTTTCCATTCTTGAAGTCTAGTGAAGATTTCTTTTTTTTACTTTACTTAGTAAAAAAAAATGGAATCTTAATAACTTTAGAATTTCACTGTTACTTAATTAAAAAGGAATTTCACTGTTACTTAAGTAAAAAGAATGTAAGCTTTGCTAAACAATTCCAGTATTGTCAAACAATTATGGTGTTTACTTAGTCCATATAGGCTCATGAGTGTTTAATATATCAACTGTGATATTGTATTAAGGCCCCAGAATAAAGAAAATAATTAAAACAATTCTAGAGTTTATCATGATGAAGATAAGAAAATTATTAATTTTAAAATAGAAAAAAATATTTGAAATAGAATAAATTAAATCTAAATAACGATTTTAATATACAGGGGGTTTAAAATTACTTTAACTCTAAATTTTGCTAAGCATACAAAACAAATTATCTGAAATCAAACTTCATAAAACAATTGCTTTTCGAATCATTATTCGAATAAAAAGAATGAATCCAAAAACAGTTTAAAGAAATTAAAAAGAGAAATGGTATTCATAATGAAACACAAGTTATTTATAGTAAACTAATCAACCAACTTTGATCATGGGCCATTTCGTCTTGTTTCTGCACGGGGGACACTTGCTTATACTTTAGCCAAAGAACATTCTGTAAGCATATATCTGTGCCTCATTTGCATTTATAGATAATGCGTATAAATAAAAATAGTTTTTCAGCTAAGAGGAGTATAATTTTTGATTGTTATCAGACATGACTCATATATTATATTTTAACAGAAAATTATTTAAACCTTGTTTACCTAAACAAATGTTTAGTTAGTTGGCTTATATTTTTTATGCACAAGCGGAATTGAAGTTCAGAAATTAAAAAATATATGCCTTTCTGCTTGCGAAGTTACTTATTATCTAATCCAGTAAAGATATTCAATAAAAAGATATACAATAAAAAGATATATACAAAAATATTTGCCTATCTGCAATATTTTTTTTATATATAAATATTTGTTACCGAAAAAAGCACTAACCACGTAACTTATCCACATACCTTTGCAAAAGTAAATTCCTTAAGATTTAATCAGAGACTTGTTACAATTTCAGCACATAAATATTTCCTATTAAACTGTAAGTAGAGGGAGTATTGTTATCATAGAAATGTATTGTTAATGTATGTTTTCATAACTAACTGATATCAATAATAAATCATTTTTGTTTGAAAAGAGACAGCAATACTGAAAATAAAATGCTCTTTTCAAACTCGAATATATAGATTTACTTTTAACTTAAAAACAAATAGAGCACGTTAAATATATTCAGATGTAAAGCAAATCGATGTTTAATGAGTATTGAAATGTAATAAAACACAAAAATATGTAAACATTCATTAGTGAAGCTATTAAATTCAGCTTACCGAGGAATGTTCTTGAAAACAGAATCAAAATTTGAGCTCCTATTGCACTTACCTAGAAAAGAAAGAGATATTTAGTTTTATAATTCAATTCGGAATTCATACATTTTTATATTGAGCAATTCTTGGTATTTATAAATTAAATTTAAATTTTATCTATTCGATTTTTTATCAAAACAAAAATGGTGGATTTTTTTTTATTAATAGATATACAGATAAACATATATAAATGTTTTTATGATAGATAGATTGTGGTTTTAGGTTTTAAACTGAAAAATAAAGGCATTTGTACAGTGCGCATTACAGTGTACTTGTTTTTAACAATGCACACTGTATTTATAATGAATAATTTGTACAGTGTACTTGTACAGGTATTTTAAAAAATAAAGGTATATGTACAGTGTGCAAAAAAACGCACCATCCTGAATAACTATCTACTGATCGGATTTTCACGTTCTAGGACTCAATCTAAATGGTTCAAAGGGGTGATCTCAAATATGCTAATTAATAAGTGCAGACGATATTTATAGTTATGAAATCAGACACAAAATCATACTTTCTCTGAATAAATGTACCTTTTTTTCGACGGATTCGGATTTCTGACCCCCTAAATATAGAGGATAGCCGCAATCTGAGAAATATGGTCCCCATAGTTTGGTCAGGAGAGCGTTCCAAAGTTTGGACCCCTGAATGTTAATTTTGCTTTTTTCGTATTTCGTTATATCTCGAAAATTTTTTAAGTCAATTGAAAATTTTTTGCACGCAATTTTAAAATTCAGTTGTACAAAATCTAATTCCATGCAAAAAGTAATTTTTAGTAAATATTTATAATTATTTTATTTAATAATGGTCGAAAAAATTTTGAACTGTAAAGTATAAAATTTTTTGCATCATTTTAAAGCATATAATTTAACATGGCAAAATACAAAATTTGAGCAAAATCGTTCAAATAATTCCTGAGAAAGCGAATTTTAAATATCTGACTTTTATAAAATTTTATTTCTCATTAACTATTCAACTCAAATTTTGTATTTTGTCATGTAAAATTATATTATTTAAAAATGATGCCAAAAATTGTTTACCATTATTCAAAATATATGATTAATGCAATATTAGTAGCTATACTGCTTGGATTTATTAACTTTATTTTAACGATGCATATTCCAGAAATATAAACTATTTTACAGTTAGCAATTGACACAAACTTTATTTTTAATGTAAAAAATATGTGAACTCTATTGAATTTATATTAATCATTATCTTTTTAATTAAAAGTAATTAATTTTCCTCAGATTTTTTTCTGAATATGATAAAAAAAATATTTTTATGTATTCACATTTAATGTTAAGATATTTCAAATCTGGATACATTGTTAGAAAAATTCAACTAACAAATATATTATAAGCTGAAAAAAAAATCATGGAACCACCCTACATATTTTTAAAAAAAGTATAAAAATGTTTGAGTTTTGTATAAAGAAACAACATTCTGACTCTATGTTTTTCTTTAGCACTTTATACAGATGTTGAGTTTTTTCCTTAAACACGATTTAAAGAAACCCAGGGATCTTTCTTTAAGAACTGTAAAAATATAATACAAACACAGAAAAACTATTTTTATATGGCATTCCGTTTTAAATAAGTCAAAAACGGAGATTTCCACCATCTCATTTCTAAAAGGATAGTTTGTGGGTTACTTTTAAACACTGCCACCAGGAAAACAGATATATATAGGGGTAAAAGAAGAAACCCCATAATTGAGAAGATTCTTCAAAACTTGGAGTAACTCAATTTTTATGCAAAACTTTGGTATAAAAAAAAATCAGTTTATTTTGCAGATGAAGGGAAGAGCTACGTGAAATATTGCGTTTTCTTCTCTTGGTTTTGAATATTTATCCGAAAAACTCTCTTTGATGAAAGCTGCCCACCTTTTGTTGGTTCAAGAGCGCTAAGGGTATAAAGTATTAACAGAATATATGATGTGCAAAATTTTAAATTATATTGTCAACTAAGTCACGCTGAAAATACTTTACGCCAGAAGCAATAATGAAGAAAGTTTTTACGCACCATATGTGACTAAAATGAAGCTGAAGTTTTCAGATATGTGTAACAATTTATGTCTTTTATTTCAAGTTAAGTTTTCAAAGGTTTGTTTAACGATATTTAATAAAATTTTGGTTTTGTTATGTAATTTTCAACTTAGATATAAATCGTAAAATTTATAAATTTTTTCAATTCCTAGTTAAATACACTCACAGAAAAATTGGTTCTACGTTGAACGATAATGACGGTACTTCATTACGGTGCAACTTATTTATGAAATAAAATTGATATGATTTTTGTTCTTCAAATAAATGTGAGAAACAAAATTGAAACATATTAAAATTGGATTAGCACAGAAAATTGTATTGTTTGTTAGCTTTAAGTATCGGTGAAAGAGAAATTACCTGTATTTTGTCGCAACAACTACTAGATGAATTCCGTTGGGATAAATTTTTTGAATTTGTGTTCTGTTGTAATATGTCTATGATTAAAGTCCACTAATAGTCAAACGAAATTTTAAATTTTAGCTAACATTTCTACACTGAGAAAATAAGTATGGTCGAAACTACCAGAATATGGTAAAATTTACTTGTTTCTGTCTCTACAGGAACATCAAAAAGTTGTTATTTTCCCAAAAGGGCTCTGGTAAAGATTTTGGTAAAATTAACGATAAAATAAGGTTTTATAATATGTGATAAAATTTAGTAAATGTAGTAAATTTGGTAATTCCATCATGAAACCTTAGGGCATGGCCTAAAATCATTTATTCGGTAAAAATTCGCTTTTCAGTTTCGTATTTTTTATTAAATGTGTGGTAATAAGAACTATAATTTTGAAAACCAAAATTTCCGGTAAACCATTAACATATAAACAAAAAAAATAGCAAATAAATCATTTAAATACCGTCTAATTTGGTTTATTAACCAGAATTTTGTTGTTTTTTTTTACCAGAAAAGTCAGTACCATACAGTACGGTTATTTTACACTATTTTTTTTTCTTCGTGTACAATCAATATTTCTAAATTTAAAAACTGTTAAAACTGTTATTTTAATTTATAAAATCATTAAAATTTTTAAATTAAAATAAAAAAGTTAAACAATTTTGAAAAATAGATGATTCCAACAAAAGAAAGTTTTTGAAAATCGATTCAGTATTTCCTCAGAAAAAATACATCAAAGTTAGCCATTATAACAAGGAGGTAAGATAAGGAGCACATGACTTTCTCTAAAAAGAGAAGAAATCATTTATCAATGCAAGGATATTAAAGGAATTTTAAATAATAGTTATTGAATGACATCATTTAATATTCTACTCATTTGAATTAGTATCTAAACCATACATTTATATTTCCTAAATGACAAAGCGCAACGAAAACATTTAAGAAAAATATAAAGTAATGAATATACATTAAGATTTGTTAACATAAGTTTAAATCCTTCAGATGGCATCTTAAACATTATTTCAATATCAAAGCATCATTAATAAAATCTGTCGGAAAATTTAGTTCGAAGCTTAATTTCCTGTCATTGCTTGAATCGTTTTTTTATATTCTATATAACTCGAAATCTATAGAATGTATTTCTACAAAATTTATCGTTCTTCTACAATTTTTCCTCGATTCGGAACGGAAATTGTGAATTCGAGCTTCTGTCGCTAGAACTAATGATATATCTATATATATCCCGGTATATGTATATAGAATCACACACTCGCTCATGCATTATGCGAATATCTATTGAAGGTGAAGGTTCTACGGTTTTTGTGGACGCAAAAAGTAAATATACCTCCATAGTCCCAGCTGGATTTCAAAACCTGGACAGAGATTTATTCTATTTATCTTTTCTGAAGACCCAGTGAATTCTAAGGCTAGAATCCTCCCTATCGCAGGTAGACACCTACTTTATCATAGAACTTCGAAAATTTATTCAGGGAAGCTATTTTGTACAGGATGTCTAGTGACTTTATATATTGTTCCTCATTTCTACCAGAATGTTTCAAACTATACGCTTCCTCTCGATTTTAGATTTTCAAGTATAAACACAGAGAAAATATTTTTTATATCGGATATTTTTTTTAATAACTTTGAGAAATATCCATTAAAACATAAAAATTTCAACTATAACAATTGATTAAAGAAAACTGAACTAGTGTACAGCGTTTGTTAAAAAGGCATTTAATTGGTGTACATTTTAAGACAAACAGATAAAAGAAATGTATGTACCAGGGTTAGCTGATTTAAACCACGATTTAAAACAAAAGGATTTTTTTAAAAAAACTAACCTTTTTTTCAAATAATCTTTTCAATAATTAAATTTTCTGTTATTTATATAAATAATTTTAGTTGCATTATAAAAAATGAAAAGAATTCAATTTTCTCACAAAAGCTTTTTTAAATTTAATTGCTAAAGTGAATCAGTATTAAGTAATTTTTTAATGTTTATGCATCATTGCATTCTGGCAAAAATATCTAGATAAAATAAATTAATTTAAAGTAAATTTCAGGTTAGAACAAAGTTTTTCTAAAAAAATCTGAAAATAAAATAGACTATTACATATTACAGGTCCTGACAATTTTTAAAATTAGTTACAGAATGTGATAGTTAAATGAGTTAAGATAGATTATATTTCCCAAAATTAATTTTGATAAAGGAGTCTGAAATTCTTTTCCAAATTTCATATTTTTTTTCCATTTATTTTTCTGTTACCAGTATTATCTCATTTGTATTGTATTTATACAGTAAGTTTTTATTCATTATTATAGTTTATTATTGTATTGTTTTTATCATTAATATTTTCAAAATACATTTTTATTATAAAAAGAAAAACCTTTTAAAAAACAAACAAAAGCAGTTAAGATATTTTTAATGCTTATTGTTTAGTTTACTGCTGAAATATTTTTATAAACATATTGATATGAAAAATATGGAAAGGGAAATAAAATGCAAGAATTTATTTTTAAAAAATTTTAATACTTCAATATAACTTTACAAGTTTTAAAAGTAACATAATTGTTAATACACTCGAAATTATACCAAAATTTACAAATTTTAAATAGTGCAATTTCTTCTAAATGATGTACAAAACATATATTGATACACTTCTTAAATAACTCCTATTGTAATATTCAAAAACTACGAAAATGTTGAAATATTTGCTTGTTTAATTCACTGTAAGTTATTCATAAAGAAAACAAGGAATCAAATTAGGAAAAAAGAAAGTATGAACGAATTTCAAGAAAGTGTTTTTAAAATACACAGATATTATAGTGAGTTGCATAAATCTTAAAAAAGTTGTTGTGTTAAAAAACTGAGAGAATGTTGAAACTTTTACTTGTTATTGTCTCACGATAAAGAGAACAAAAATCAAATAAGAAAAATAAAGAATGTTTAAACAAATTTCAAGAAAGTGTTTTTAAAATACATGGATATTATAGTAATTTGCGTGAATCTTCAAATTTTTTTTTTCTTTTGAAGTTTTTGATCGAATATAGACAAATATGGGGGAAATTTTCATAAACTCATATCGTAGAAGATACTCAAATTGTAAAAATTCAGAATCACGAGTCTGATGTCTTGTAGTATTGCACTGCACGCCAGTCTTA
Source organism: Parasteatoda tepidariorum (assembly GCF_982258835.1). Classification (NCBI taxonomy): domain Eukaryota; kingdom Metazoa; phylum Arthropoda; class Arachnida; order Araneae; family Theridiidae; genus Parasteatoda; species Parasteatoda tepidariorum. The sequence continues at coordinate 37,948,673 of NC_141765.1, forward strand.
ATTGTACGTTGTTTGTACATTATTTGATTACCAAATGAATTCTACTAGCGAATCTCGGAGTATTATCTTTATAAAATTCATAAAAATGCACTTTCTTGCATAGACGAATTAAAATGCCTGAAAATTTGTAATTAGTTTCAAAAAGGATTTTTGGCGAAATAACACTTTTTAATGAGTGAATTTGAAAAAAAAAACTCCACTATTTAAATATGTACGTCAGTATTATAAATTGTACCATTTGTCATCTTTTTTTCTGCCATAGCTAATATTTAGAAAAATCTAATATTCATTTACTCAATATGCGCTTAATAAAAAATAAATAATAACTTCTGTTATATCTTAGAGAGGGCAATTTGTTTCCACATCTATGTCATTTAGTTTTAAGTTGTAATTTACAATGTAATGATTTTTTTTCATTTATATTATATATTCTTTTACATTAGTTGTTTTTAGAGTTCACTGGAAGCAAATCTGAAGATGTTTTTTATTCTTATTTTTATGAACAATTTTTTTTCGCTTTGACACATCAATAACGTGAAAACAATGTAAGGATGAAGTCCTTGCATAATTTCGTAGCACTTTTCCTCATACCAATGCGTGCTTGTCAATCAAGATGACAGATTGTTCTATTTCCATTGAATAATAATTATTTGCAGCGTTAAATGACTGGCGCATTTAATTTAAATGATTTAATACAAAATATTGCAATATCATTTTCCTTCCTTGCTTAGAATGTTTTCACTTCCTCTTTATGGTGTAAATATATCATAGAAGCTACATCATATAAGTTATAAAATATGTGTGTAAAAGCTGCAACCTCAAGGAATAGGATGCAATAATTATTGCTGAAAACTTGCAATTAATTTAGAACTATTGTTTTTATATTGTTGCAAAGAATGACAGTACTATTTTAATTCCTCATTTATTTAGCATTAACTTTCTGAATAATAATCCTTGAAACATAATTTTCCCGATTTGGATTCGATTTTATAACACAAAACAATTATTACATTATATTACATTTAATACAAAATATTTAAACACCGCTTTCCTTTCTTGCTAATTTGGTTCTATATTCTTTTTGTCAACACATTATAGTATAAAACAACTATTTGGTTTAATGCTAAGTATAAATTTTTCATTCATTCTTGCTTTGTTTGTATAAAATTTTTTCTCGTTAACTTTGTAGAACAAAAAATATTTTAATCCATTTCTATATGCAAAAGGAAAATAATATATATATATATATATATATATATATATATATATATATATATATATATATACAAAACACTATTAGAATGAATCAACACCGTAATTTCACTAGTTCATATAAATATATATTTTGTATAAAATTATTTCTAGTAACGTTTATTTATATAATATCAACAAAATAAATTTAAAAACCTAGTTGTATAGCAACAAAAATCTCATGAATAATTAGGATTTCTACCCAAAGATAAGTAAACATTGGCTCTATCATTCTGAAAGTTCTGTTTCATATTTTGCATTTAACAATTATTCGATAGCAGTAATAAGTTTTCATGTCAGAATAGATAGCTTCTGTCATTATCATCTATCTTTTGAAAATTCTACCTTACATTTTCCTTACGTGAGGTGATATCGATTTAGTGGGGCTAAATAATCGATTCATAGTTGAAAATGATGCATCGTTATTTTATTTCCCCTGCATTACGTGTAAATTAAGGAATGAAAACTTTCCAAAACACACTATATCCATTTACCAATATCGGTATTCTATTTTAAGCCGCTATCGGTATTCTTTTCGAAAAAGAGTTGTAAGTTTATACCCAATTGAAATTAAACCACTATTTGCCGTTGAAGGGAAAGTTTGATGCACTATGTATCAATCGTTATTTTCCAAGCACATTTTATTATAATACAAAATATTAAAGTAAAACCTATTTCTACTATATTTATAATATTTTGATTCCTTAATTTATTTCTCAAATAAGAGTATGATAAGGATACTTATTTTGTGATATCCAAACACAATTAATATTATATTGTAATTTTTTTTATTTACTAACTTATTATTAATTAATTAATTAATTATTAGTTTATTATTCATTTGCTTTTTTAAATAATTATTCCTAAAGGAAAGACTGTTAAGCGTTATTTGATTTTATATTTTATTAGCATATTTAATTGCTAAATTTTATTAGTATTCATTATTTTTTTAAATTAAGTTAGTGTATTAAACAGATATTAAATAAGAACTGTTTTATCTTTTCATTTTTTGAATTTAGTTTTGTTAATTCTTTTACTTAAAAAATAAAATTTGTTACATGTTACTCAATACATATTTTGTTTTTTGTTAATCAAAATAAAGTTATTATTTATATTTGTGTCACTTTATTCGAAAAGGCGAATAATTTAAATCTGTATGATTTGTACAATTCTGGTTTTAGTTGCTTAATTTTATTATTATTTATTTTGATACCAATTAAGTTGTTGTATAAATAATAATAGGATAAAAAGTATATTTTTCTTTTATAAAATTTTATTTTTGTAATATATTTTAAAAGTATTCAACAAAGCTTAACGCATTTTACCTATATCCAGTTAAATGTTTTGAACCAAAATTAAAATATTATTATTATTTTCGTTTTGTATTATTAATAGATGGAAAAGTATTACTTTTATTGTTTTTGTTAATTTAGTTTAGTTTAGTTAACTTATATAGTTTAGTTTATTTAATAATTAAAAATGATTTCTTCTTATTTTATAGTCAATTTTAAGTTAAATAGCTTTAGTAAAGATATTTAATTCAAACACCCCATTGAAATTTTTCGAAGAATTATTAATCGAGGTTTTTTGAGCTACTTACATGTAACAAAAAATTGTGTGACGTTAACGTTTTACTTGCTATATCATTTACATTTGTTGTTTTATAACCAACTTTTGTTTTTATAAATTATTATATAACAAGTAAAGATGATCATAAAACAGCTCTATTTGCTTATAACTACGTATTGAAAGAATCAAATAGAGTATTATATTATTTATTATAAATACTTTGCTTATTTTTTCATATATTTTATTTAGAACCCACATTATGTTAAATGTTATAATTGTGTTGTAAAAGGCTATAACTACTAGATTTATAACATCTTGAGTTATTACACTTGCAATCGATGCAATACCTTTCTCTCAGAAGCAAACCTTTCTCGATGCAAACATTTCTCTCAAAAGCAAGCTCTTTCTCGATGCATACCTTTTCTCTCAGATGCAAGCCCATTCTCGGTGCAATCCCTCAGAAGCAAGCCCTTTCTACGATGCAAACCTTTACTCTCAGATGCAAATCCTTTATCTCAGATACAAATTAAATTAATTATTTAGAATAAAGTGTTTACAAAAAAATTTAATTTTTTTAGCTGCGTTACGTCATTCTTAATCAAATTATCACTGCTTTTATTTTATCGCTGCATTATAGAACAAATCTAAGCATTTTAGACCTATAATTAAATTTCAATTCCGTAAGCTTTACAATTTAATTTAAAAGCTGATTATGTAACCAACTTTTAAGCAATAAAGCAACCAATGTAATATTACTTAAAGCTGGCCATTTTATAGAATGCAGAAGTCAAAGGGAAGTTTTTTTTTAAAAAAAACTGGGGAATTAAACGTTCTTCTGTTTTTGCATACGGAAGTAAATCTTCCCGGATGCAAAATAAAATAAGTCGCGGATATGCGGTTCCGGATATTATCTATTCCATACAAAGAGAAGGTCTAACGCAAAACTATTAAAATGAAAAAGAAGTACAAATTTAAAGAAGGAACTTATCCTTATCAGCTGAGACCAGAAAATTTATTTCATGATCCATTTGAATCTCTATAAAATGAGCTAAAGATGAACTACGTTTACACTATAAAAGAACTTATTTAAGTCAGTAATTGAATTTCTAAGCTATACAAGGTGTTTCGTAATCACCACTCTCAATGTGTCGAAATCACCTCTCTTAATCACCACACCAAAATGAAGTAAAAAAATGCATGCCATGGATTGCAAATTAATTAAACGCGAAAGATACAAAAACGCAATCGAAATATGTCTCATCATTATCTAAATTAGTTTGATTTATGGTTAAATGAATTTTTCTTGTAAATTTCACGTGTTTCTAGTATTTGCCTTTCAACTCCTATTTTTCCCAGAAATCATACAGTTTCTTATGTTTTCAGTCTCACCTTCCTCAATAATGATACAATAAATTTTGATATCGTTTTTATCACGTTTAAAAGAATTGCGACATTTTTTTTTTGCAACAAAATTTGCGGACAAAATTGCAACAGCAAAATTTGCAGACTTCAGTTTTGAGATGAATTCTAGAAATATATAAGGTTGATTATAAGAGATTACCCTGTTTATCAGAAGTGTAAGTTAATATATTTCATATTTATATAACTTATTTTAAAGTGACAAAAATTGCTTCTACCACAAATGTTATCTTTAAATATATAGCTAAGGAAATTGAATTTAAAATTTTTAATCTAGTGTTTTTAATTTAGTAAATATTTTTAACAATGGTAGTTGCGGTATGCAAGCTGTAAACATTAGACAGCCGCAAGCACATATCTACCGTCATATGAATTGCAACATCCAATCAAAAAACTTTGATAAATAAAATATACTTGTATGGATATCAAACAAAATATACCGCTTACGATTCGTTTCCTGAGTATTCGGGAATGGCTAATTGGTCTCACCAAACAATGCCTTCGAAAGCCACTAGGTCGCTCATTAAAAGATGAGAAATATGTGTTGAGAGTAGGACTGGGCTATAAATCGATATATCGCGACATATCGATTTAACACCTATATCGGCAAACCGATACAGCGACTTTCATTCCAAGCGATGCATCAGAAATCTGATTTAAGCCGTCGAGTGAAAAAGACGATATAACGATATAGCGATATAGCGATACACGCAAGGACTTTCTCTTACGTTCCGATGCCAACTCGCGCTGTGGAAGACGATATTGTTTCGTTATGTTGAGACGGCCTTGACTGATGAGCGGTAGAATCAGAATCACTTTTGAGACCTTATATCGTTATATCACATGTTCGTTTTCGCAACTTCGCGATTTGAAATCGTTTCTTGTAGATTATTTTCAATGGGATTAACTTCGTGATCGCCGTCGTAACCTTGTTCTGAACGCAATCTATTATTGAAAAGAATTTATAAAGAAAAGTTTCTTCATTAATTAGGTAAGTTTTTTATTTATTTTCTGACAAAACTTTTTTTATATTTTTAAATGTGAAAATTATCGGAAATCTAATTTAAGGCACCCATAAGGAATTAAATTACAAAGTAAATAAATTTGTTAGGTTATTTTTTTACTTTCTTTTAATTTATTAAAAACCTTTCGGATAAAACTTCTAATAATTTAATGGGCTTCTATTACTGATTTTAAATTTATAAATCTTGAGTTGTTTTTATTTTTAGAAATAAAGTTAAAACAAAACTTATTTTTTGGACATAAATCAATAAACTTTATTTGTTCAAAAGAATTTGAAAAGTTTGCGAATTTTATTCATTTCTTTTTTTTTTTTTATCAATTACTACTTCGTTTTATTAGAGAGTAAAATCATTATTTTTTTTTAATTTTCGTTTTATATTATTAGTTAATTAGCTAAATATATTACCGAATATCACAATTCTTTTGTTTTTATTTTTAAGAATTTAATTAAGAAACTTTGCCTTACTTTGTTTTTCGTTCATAATTCGGTCATTATTTAATTTAATTTAATTATTTATATGAAATAATAATAAAAATAGTGTTTAAGAAGCATTTTTTTTTCTAAAATTTATTTAGCTCTTTGTTTTAAGCATACAAATAATTTTTTAACGAACTTATTTTTTAAATTTTGTTCCTTTGCTGTTAGGTAAATATATTGATAAATTTCACTTTTATTTATTTTTTTATTTTTTGAAACTAAGAAATCTTTTCTTATTTGCGTGATCATTTTTAGAAAATATAACAAAACTTGTGTTTACTTCTTCATTAAGAATTTGAACATTACGATCGAACTTAATAATTCTGTAATTATTTACGCATAATAGTACAAGCAAATATTGATTTGTTAAAAAAAGTTTCTTTTTTAAAAAAAAAAAAATATTTTTAACACTTTGTTTTAAGTGTATAATGAATTTCTTAACAAGCTTTTTTTTTAATTTTTTAAATTTTCTTTCAATAATTTCAGCTAGATATCTTTATAAAATTCATATCCTTATAAACGATAAAGAAGTGCAAATATTTCATTCTGTATCTACACACATTTTTTCAATAAATATTTTAAGTAAGATTTGTACATCTTAGTCAATTTATTTAATATCTTTCTTTAGCAAAACATATATATTTTCAAATTTATAAATTGATTTAAATCAATATGCGTATGAAGTCTTGATAGAAATCTGACTTTCTGTGCCTTAAAGTAAATGAAATTCAAAAATACTATATCGCGATACATCGCTATATCGCGATGCAAAACTGACGATATATCACGATATATAATTTCTAATATCGCCCAGTCCTAGTTGAGAGTATTGTTGAGATTGAGAGAGTCTATGGAAAAAATCCAAAAGCAAGCTGTAAGCATATATCAGCCATAATACGAGCTATAATAATAAGCATGCTGTAGGCTGTTATCAGCAGTCATACAAGCTTTAAGAACAAGCAAGCTGCAAGCACATATCAATCATGATATGAGCTATACGAACAAGCAAGCTGCAAGCACATATTAACCGTGATATGAGCTATAAGAACAAGCAAGCTGCAAGCACATATCAATCGTGATATGAGCTATAAGAACAAGCAAGCTGGAAGCATATGTTAGCAGTCACGTGAACTGCAATATCTAAGAAAAAAATTTATAAGTGAAATATACTTGTATGAATATCAAATAAATTGTACTGCGGACGATTTGTTTTCTCAATAAAGGGTAACATTTTCCAAACGTTTTTTTATTTGTACAGTTGTAAGAAATATTTTCTAATCTAGAATAAGGTGAAACAGATAAAAATTTCACAATGTTTTGTAAAAAAAAAAAATGAAACTGCACCATAAATTTTAATTAACAATATATATTATCGTTATTTTTAATCCTTTAGTATCTATAGTTCAGGAAACAAATATATAAACTAAATAGTTTTTTATAAATATTAATATTGTATTTATAATTAAAGGAAAATATTACTCACAAACAAATAGCATTACCTTAAAATTGTTCTGATAATTAAACTTTATTAAACGTTTTATAATGCTTACATTAAATTTATATTCAGTAACATTAATAAATAATTTAAATTTTAATTACAATAACATATATTATACATTAAACAGGAAGTCTTAGAGCTAACTTTTCGTACTATAAAAAAGTAGAGAAACATATTAAATAGTTTTGGAAGGAAAAGTTGCAAAAATTCTTAATTAAAAAGAGAAGAATGCTTTTTTTTCTAAATCTCATACTCATTTTAAATAAATTGCGCTTTCTTTTAAAAAATAATGTAGCAAAATGTACTTTATTAAATTCTTAAGCTCAGATTTAATCATCAATGTTATTAATTAATCATACGTTTTCCCATAAGCAATTTAATTATTTTTTATTATTTTTTCCCATTTAGTTTTTGGTCGACAACTTTATGAATGTTTCCTATTTTTGTTACTGTCCATCCACAGCTAAGGTGCATTATCAATGCAACTTTCTAGTCGGATCGTATTTTTTTATGCTCAAAGATACATCTGAAAGAATCAGCAAAACACGCGTGACATTAGTGATCAAATCAGAGCAAATTCCGTACCCACTATACTAATTAGATTCCTCACTTTCTTCTTCGTATGTTTTTATCATTTTAAATATCATTCTCATTTTAAATACAGTGCACTTCTTTTAGAATCAAATGCAACAAAATGTACTTTATTAAAGTCTTCACCTTAGATTTAATCATCAATGTTATAAATTAATCATACGTTCTCAAATAAGCAAACTAATTATTTTTTCATTATTTTTTGCCCTTTAGTTTTTGGTCAACAACCTTAAGTGTATATCTTATTTTTGTTACTGTCCATTCACAGCTGAGATGTATTATCAATGCGACTTTCTCGTCGGGTCGTCTTTTCTTATGCTCAAAGATACCTCTGAACGAATCAGCAAAACACGCGTGACATTAGTAATCAAATCAACGCAAGTTTCTTACCCACTATACTAATTAGATTTCTCACTTTCTTCTTCGTATGTCTCTTTGTTCTATGGTAGATTGCGACACGAATTAATTAAGCATTCGTAGCGAGCTTCCTCTAAGCGTCAAATTGCTCAAGTTATTTTTTTTTCTCTTCACCATCAGCAATAACACAGAATATTTACGCTTATTTAATCTGTAATGTTAGAAGAAAAATAATACTAAATTATGAAAAAAAAAAGTTTTTGATACTAATTAGGCTGCGAAACGTACCGGGTGTATTGTTGCAGAAATCATATCCGATTTTTTTTTTCATTTTTCCATCTAAGTGTTTTTTTTTCTTACTCTAAATTAATGAGCGTTAACGATCCTTAGATTTATTTTTCCTCAGCTCAAGAGGAAATAATGTTCATCTAGCATGAATTGAGTATTGTTTTAAAATATCAAGCTTATTCAAGTTGCTATTAAGTAGATATAAGAAAAGGGGTTATAAAAACATATTTAATTGGCGTTCTTTCATATTTTAAGGACATGCATACAATTTATCATGTCTTAACAAATTCGCTCACTATTGCATAAAATAATTCAATGACTCGTTTTTCAAATCTAAATGACGTCACAGTAAATGGCAAATTGAAGGAATATATTAAAATATTGATTTAGTTTAACGAATCAATTAGTCACAACCATAAAAACTTTACATAATTAACAACCTCAAAAATAAAGCCTGCCGTAAAGGTATAAAAATTATCAATCAACTAAATAAATTTTTTTTTTGTTTAAGAATGAAATCTTTTAGATTTAACGTAGTTTCATTATCTCTTTGAGTGATGAACTGTGGTTACAACGAACTATGCCCGTCTTTGATTACATTTGTTGCGAATTTTATGCGCTACTAATTGAGTTAGCTGTAAATTGAATTGTGCAGAACGCAACGAATCAGTTGTATCCGAAACAAATTGAAGCAAAGTTTCAAGAGAATACGCAGGGTCTAATTTTAAGGCTGTTCTTTAAAAGGCTATTCCTTTATAAAAAAACGCGCTTTTTAGACAATAAAGTTTTTGTTTTGTGAAAATGAAAAGCGTTTGTAATCTAACGTGGTATTTGAAAAGTCACTGTCTAGGCTCAGAAATATGTGCAAATATTTAATAATAATTGTAATAATAATTGTTTAATATTCCATCTCCAGATTGGCAATATGTTGCATATTTGTTGCTTCGAGTCAAAGTACTCTGTAAAAAATTTTGGATCAAATTACGGTATAAAGTACACGTACTTTGGTTGCATCATCCTTAAAATAAAATCCATTATCCTAAAATCCATTTTTACTGTAAAATATTATACAGTAATTTTGACAGTAATATTTAAATTACAGTATTTCAGTGATTTTATTGAACTCTAAAAAAATACAGAATAACAAATTTTTTGTTCCACTACATGTTCGAGTAAAAATGGAGTTACGGTTTTTTTTTAGACTTAATTAGTAAAATTTAATAATTATAATAAGAAAACATAAGAATGGTTTTAACATAATATATATGATGAAAACATAATAGTTATAATAAGAATGATTTAATTCGTATAAATTAAACCATTGAAAAAAGTTTTCTTCTAAAATTATTAAGGATTAGGGAGGGGCTCTTAGACATTAAATTTCTTAAAATTCGATTAAGTTAAATCAGAAATGTATGAGATACTATTTAACGACTGTAATGATTCTTATGTAATGAGATACGGAGTTAATAAAATAACGCTCAATGTTTCCTAGCAAAATGAACACAAAGAATAATTTTAATAATAATAATAATAATGATAAAAATAATAATGGGAAGATTTTATAGAATACATAAAAATCAATGTGGGTGGCCCAATTTTTTACAAACATACTTATTTCATTCTTTACAGCTTTTTTGGCCCTTGTAAATTTCCCCCTTTTTTGTCAGAAATATGCCAGAAGTGGTAAATGTATAAGATCTAAATCCAGAACCCACATGGCTTAGTGTTTTTGTTTAGTTTCGTGCTGCTATTCCATTTCGTCCGTCTGCAAGTTTAAGTTAAGGCAACATATGGAAAAAGGAAAGTGAAACATATGTTTCTTCTGAGGAAAAAAAAAACTAAAGTAAATATTTACAACTTTCTGTCGGTACCTTTTTTAAGAACTGAGGAAACCATTTTTCATTTGGTTGCGTGTTGCAGTTTGAAAAAGACAAATATTTCACCTTCCTTTTGTCTACATTATAGAAGCTCTTAATTTAAGGAAGTTTTTAAAATAATTTCAAGGTGTGTTACAACAATTTTATTTTAATTCTTTTTTTAGGGGGTGGGGGATGGTTTTAAACTTAGATACACTTTTAGAATTTAAACGAGCAGACTTGTTCGAGCGGCAACAATTATTAATTTTTAAATTTTTAATAATAGTCGAAAAGCATTTCTTATGCTTTTTTTTAACATGCCGTACTATCATTCCACACTGAAATTTTATTAAATAGTTTAAATATACACTAATTATTCGTCAAATTTACGGAGCTCCAAAAAACACAACCTACTTCACCAACGAACTGCAGATTTATATAGGCATTATTAAGTATCGGTGTTAAGATTTAACTACTTTCTTTGCAGCGTGTAAACACTAGATTCGGTAGTAACTTGAAATAATGCCATCATACAATTTTTAAAAAATTTCGACAAAAAATAGAGAAATAAACTGGTTTTCAAATTAGTTGCAACTTAAAATGAAATTAGCATCTGCCTCTCTGTTAGAACTTTAAAAAGTTCTTTTCAGATGTATTGTACTTGAAGAAAATCAGTTAAAAATTGAACTATAGTATTGGTGCTTTGAACCAGTTTACTGAGCAAATTTTCTGCAACCTTAATATGGTGTTAAATTGAACCATAATCATGTTCAAGTGGAAATCGTGTAATCAAGTTTTTGTAAGATTAATTTGTTCGATAGTAGGAAGATTTTACAAGGTGATACGGTTGCCCGTTACTCTAACGTTATTTGAGCTCAAAAGCGCATGCGCGAAAATGTCCCAACAAATCACAAAATCTTTGAGGGGTAAACAATAAGGTTTGCGTTACCTTAAACCTAAGACAGACGCTAGGCAAAATCTCTCTAGTGTGGTTCAGCACCAAATTAAGGTTTTAGTAACTTTGCACTATATAAAGTTCAAAACTTTTTAACAGAGATGGTAACTAAATCAATACCGAAAAAAAAACTTTTAAAAAAAAAATCAAAATATAAAGGCTTCTTTTTTATAAAGGCTTGTCATGATAAAAAAAAGAAGCAAGCGTTTATATTTTGAAATTTCAATTCACCCAAAAAGTTCAAAAAAGTTGAAAAAACAAATATTGAGCAAAACATCAGACTCTTTTCTTTTATTACTTTTTATGTGATTATCCATATGCGTATCATGCACCAGTTATTCATCAAAAACATTGTAACTACAAACATCAATGGACAGTGAGAAAAGATAACAGTAGATAAATCGGTAGTGTTGCGGTATTTTTATTCCACAAAATTTTTCACGGGGGAGTATTTGCCTCTTTTCGTTCTATTTTATGCGTTATTTCTTTTTCTGATTCGTAGTAATGTTCATCATTGCCAGAGCAAAAAACGATCTGATGCAATGGTTTGAGGTTAATGCCAAAAAATCTACCACTACATTGTTTACCCAGTCCGTTTCTTTTATTCGATTTGAAAGTTGATGCACTTTTTTAAAGAGAAATTTCGTGGTTAGAAATATAAAAAATGCTATTTTTCGCCAAAAGATTATTTTAGAGAGAAAAAAAAATATTTGGCTTCTAACTTTGAAATCCGTTATATGTAATGTAATATTCTTTAAAATAACAGCGCTATCTTTAAATAGAAAACGACAGCTTCATACAGCCTATGTGTTTCTTAACCGTCTGCTAAGAGATCAAAACAAAGGAAAAATTTAACTCCACGTTCTACGAAAAATCTAACTCTACTCAACTGTTACGAAATAGGTAAAAAAATTTTAACTATTAATAATTAGTTTTTGGCTTATCGTTTATGTTTTATAAATAGCTTTAGATTATGAAATGAAAAGAAATATCTGAAATTTTTGCCTTGGATATTTAATCGAATTATAAAATTAGTAGTTTTGACTGCACAATCCAACCAGTGGTGTACTTAATCGTTCTCTAAAACTAAGAAGAAAGATTAGTTTATTTAGTTTCAGCATAATTGAAGAAATCTTCAATGATGAAATAATAAAAGTATTACATTATGATATGATTTAATGGTAATAATTGTCAAATAAAAGCAATTTTTATTTGAAAGTATTTGATTTCGATTTTCATACAGTTATATACGAATGCCTTTTAAGACATTGTAATTGAATTGAATTGAATTGAATGTAGAGTTTAAAGGCACTAGGTTCACAAAAAAAGATGCTGCGTCAAACAAACAATTTTAAAAACAAATCTAAAGTAAAATGCATATAACAAATTTCTCTTATCAAAACATATGGAATTGTTAAAGCGGTGCATGATGAAGCAGGTGCATTCAAAAGTGTATAAAATCATATAAACAGATCAAGTAAAATACATTTATAAAAACAGATAAAATGGTGAATACCCTAAATCAGTGTAATTAGTGGATTCATAAGTGGATAAAACTCAATGAAAATTAAAAACAATTGGAATGAAATATCGAAAATAAGAATGAGCCAAAAGATTCATGCAATACATTAAGCAGTACAATAATGGTAGCAGTTAAAAGTATTTATTTCCAGGGAAGTAGTCCGATGAACAAATTTCGTTGCAAAAAATGAAGTAAATATGTGCGCATGATTTTATCATATTATTAAAGCGAAATTTTATTTGAGTTCTTATAAATTTTAAGAACAAAAGACAAAATACGGTATAGCGGGCCTAATACTAGATTGATGTTAAAAGTCTGGTCTGGTTTACATTAAGGACCACGCCTCCCAAGGAGGTCAACCAGGTTCGAATCCCAGCTATGGCTGTCAATATAAATTTTTCCACAGTGCTGACGTAAAATATCCTCAGTGGTAGACGGATCATGGGTTAGTCCCTTTGCTGTCAGCCTAACCGTAGGAGGTTTTCCTCCTCATGTGACTTAAATGCGGATTAGTTTCATCAAAAATTTCTCCCAATACTAGATGCAGTAGCTCCCTTGTCTTTGAAATTGGGTTCAAAATTACAAACAATTAAAAAAGTTAGGTAGGCTGTTTAACGGCGGTGATAAAATCAAATCAATAAGGTTCATATGAGGATTGTCACTGAATATATTAGATAAGTCAGAATAATTAAAATTTTATTTTAGCTCTAAGTACAGGAATATTAGCTATTATCTGTTGTGTTTTTAACAAAGGTTATTTTTTATTACAGTACGGGATATTTGGATAACAAATGAGTCGTCTATGAAAATCAAAAAATATATTTTTTATTTATCTTTAAAAAATAAAGTTTTTTATTAAAAAAAAAATAGCAAAAATTCCGAATCTTCCAAATGTTGGGATCCAATAACAATATGAAAAATGCAAAATTTACCGAGCATAAATATTTTAAATATTATAATTCAAGTATAGTAGCTTATTGAGTCATTCATCCCTAACAATTATTAGTTACTTTTCAACAACTATATTTTTTTATCAGAAGCAATGGAGTTATTTCTGAGAATCAAATTGTTTTAATTAATTTATCTGAAATATGCTTGTAGTAGTGTTACTTTATAAAAGATATTTGTAGAAGTGCTGACATGAATGTTGATTCATAAATCATGACATAAAAACAGCATCATATTTTTGCTTAATGGTATCTCAGCCTTATATATTTGCAATAACAACTTTAATTCCTTCATTTCCCTTAATGACACACGAAAGAAGTGAAATTTTTCAACCCTACTTAAAATGCCTTTGGAATTACTGCTTAATTGAATCGTAGCTTGTCACTAACTTGGGGGTAGCTGTTTAAGTCAACTACAGTACGGAACCGGTTCTCCGGAAATCAGAAAACCGGAAAACCAAGAAACCGGAACGAATTTCGTTACATTTTCCCGCCATTTTTAAAAATTTTTTTTTTTTTCCTCATAAGATTTTAGGATTTTTCGTTCTTTTTTGAAAGATGTTTACCTTACCATCATTTTGAAAATAATCATTAGTGTATTACTTCATCGTTTTTTCTTCTTTTTATGATTATTTCCAAATATTATTTTTTTTAGTTCGGTTTAACAATAAAAATAAAGGCTTTTTGTAGCGATTCAGAAAACCGGAAAAATCAGTTATCCGGAATAGTCATGGTCCCGATCGTTCCGGATAATCGGTTCCGTAGTGTACAATCGCCAAGGTGCCAAGCGGACTATAAAATTGCAAAATTTAAGGAAAAATATGTTGAGGTTTGACTGAGGGTGACTAAAAGTTAAACACTTCGACTTTGTCCCTTTCTGTAGTATTTTGTTTCGGGCTGGACACTGTCTTGAAGTCGCCAAAACTTGACAGTTATTTTAGATCAAGCACCAATACGGAAATCGTCCCATTAATTTACAAACATTTTTTATATTTTTTAATAGAAGGTAATACTCGTAATACTTGAGTTGCTTAAAAAGAGATGAAAATCTTATAAACTAATCCTATAAAATGTAATATAGAGTTATGTTTTAATAGTTCTTAGATTTATTAATAATTCATGAAATTTATCACTGTTTTAAAAATGTGTGACTATGTTTAAAACCTAAATGTGACTGATTAAAATTCAAACAAAAATATTTCCCCTAACGTGAAATTAAGAAATTTCATTTAATAGGACATTTATTCAGTTTTCATGCATCAGATCTCATTATCTTAGAATACAGTCTCCACACATAAACTACAAAAGAATTTTAAATAACATTGGAAATTTTAAATCAAATGTGCAAGAGTAAGAAATTCCCTCTGGCATTGAATATCTATGATCAATTTAAATATAATCAAGAAACAAATTAGAAATAAATAAAACATCAAGAAAATTAATGAATTTTTTTGTTTTGATATTTTTTTACCAGCAAAACTTAATTTATTCTCCTCTTCTTTCTAGCCCATATAACAAGATACATTATTAATTGTGCGAATCAAAATGCACTTTTTTATTTAATAATTCTCAATGTGGAATAATATTTTAAATCGTGTATCTAAATGAACTCCCTCATTGCCAGGCGTGAAAAAAAAAACCTATAACCAATTATAAACTTACCACCAGTAAATCATAAGAACCCTATTTTCCTTAGAATAATCCGATTAATCTGTCTCTGGATAGGAAAAAAAAACATGCATTTTTCATGAGATTATTATTCATTCTTTTAAAAAAGTTTTCTTTTCTTCACACCTTATATTTTTTTTTCTACTTTCGATTCAGCGCACTCAGCTGAATAATTTGTTTAAACATCTTGAGACCAGGAAAGCAAACAGATACCTTTGCTTTCATCAGGACATTTGCATTCTTTTTGCGGCATACTATTTTACGCTGTTTCAACTTTTTACGATAGGAAATAAACGGTAAGAACTTCGAACAAATGGAACATAGCAAACATTCGTTTTATGACACTTTCTCGTATTTATTAACGCTTATTCTTGGCTTTCTTCATGGAAAGCAAACGGGTTCATTTTTTGGGTGAGAGAAATGGCCTTGAGCGTGCAATTTGTTATGCATTTGTTACGGCTGAGTTTTAAGCCTTTTTTGTTACTTTGTTTAATGCTGTGAAAGCTTAGAATTTTTTACGATCAAAATCTATTTGCGTTTCTCATAATTGCGGATACTTGAAAAAAAAATGCCACAAGGAAAAACATGTGTTCTGAAACAGTTCAAGAAACAAACAAAACCTTTGATCAAAGTTGTTGTAAGGATATGTTGCAAATGAAGAGAAAAAAGGATAGATGCATTTGTGCAATAAAAATGGTCAACAACTGCAACGAATTGCTTTTCATTACATATGCTGAGAAATTTATTTAAGGGATTAAAAATCTAGAAACGTTTCGATTTATTTAAGAATATTTTTAGAAGCTTCAGCAAATAAACAAAAGAAACAATAAAAAATGAGAATATTTTTTTTTTCTGATTAACTTTCTCTAAGACTTTGTCTTTTCCCTTTTCTGAAGCAGACTTTAATTTTGAAATTTCGATAATTTATCTTCAATCGTTTTTCTTCCTAATTGCAACACATCACGAAACTTTTTTTTTTTTTTTTAATTTATAACTTTTTCAAAGAGTACTGTTGCATTGAATTGTGATGTTCTGTTTCAGGTAATATCTGTTAGAAATACATCACAACAAACGCTGTTGTGTTGTATTTCTATCAAATATTACTTGACATTTCTAAGATATTTTCAGTATACAATATAGCTTTTGCTCTTA
Source organism: Parasteatoda tepidariorum (assembly GCF_982258835.1). Taxonomy (NCBI): domain Eukaryota; kingdom Metazoa; phylum Arthropoda; class Arachnida; order Araneae; family Theridiidae; genus Parasteatoda; species Parasteatoda tepidariorum. The sequence continues at coordinate 37,965,250 of NC_141765.1, forward strand.
AACAAGACCTGTCATTATATATTCCAGCCAATATTAAAATAATATTGATAAAAAATTCCGAAAAAAAAATTAAGAAACTTTTTTGAAAGGCCTAATAACAATAATTAATACTGATATTTTAAAGTCTTCGCATGATATTAAATTTATTAAGATCCATAGTGATGAAATACTTCATCGAATTAAGAACTGAGAGTTCAAAATAACATCGAAATTAAAAGTTCACATTTCCTAAATGGATAATGGTTAACATAGAACGTTAAAGGTAATTGCATTATAGAACCTATACGCGTTATTTCAAGACGTGTACTTTATTGCCACTTTTGTCTCACCCACTATATTTTTTCAATCTCGTTTAATATTCAAACGTTTCGAATCTGCAAATATCGTGAAGAGTTACATAAAATGAAAGGCATCTAAATGATAATAGTTTTAATCTATGCAAAAGAAATTACTGAGCTAAACAAACATGTTTTAGCGCAGAAAATGCTTACTATTTGTTTTGTCTGAGTCTAAGATACTGAAAAATATCATTTTTTAGACAATATTCTGCTCGACTTTTCATAATTAAGATGACTCACAAATCATTTATATTTCATTCGGAAGACAAAAGAAAACAAATACTGAAATATTTGAATGTGCATAATAGTAAGAAAATTTTAGGGTGTTGCAACCTATAAAAGAAAATAACCTACAGGAGATATAAAAGTTTTTAAGCTTCCTTTTAAATTTTTACGAAAAACAGGCAATGTAATGTACATAGTTAATTGAATCTAATCAAAACTTAATGTACTGAGTTACTTAATAACTTTTTAATCCACATGAATCTTATCGAATTTTACTAATACTTTTTCCCCTTCTTTTTTAATTAGATACCGGTGATTTTCTTGCTTGAATGACGACTAAACAATTTATTATAGCTTTAAATTTGTGTTTTAAAAGTGTAGAAGTCAAATAGAAATTATTTGTTACAGCTCATTGATTTAAAGTATGTGTTTTGCGCGTTTTATTAAACTGAGACCATAATGTTACATAGAACTTATTAAGACAGGATAAACTCTTACTCAAAACATCGTTTTAATATTGTTACTTTGCGATTATAAATACTATTATTATTTTTGTTTGCATTGAACAACTTTTTTGGAGTATAGTTTGCACTGAAAAAAAATTTATGGTCAAAACTACCAGAATATGGTAAAATTTACGGTGTTTTTGGCTTTATGAGAATATCAAATAGCTCAATAATGTTTGACAATAACTCTTTGGTAATGAATTTGGTAAAATTAGCAATAAAATAGGGTTTTAAAATATGTGATATAATTTGGTAAATGCAGTAAAAGTTGGTAATTTTATCATGATACTTTAGAGCATGAGGTAAAAACTATTTATTTCAATAAATTTACTATTCAGGTCTGCATTTTTTACTAAATATTTGGTAATTCGAACTATAATTTTGAAAACCAAAATTTCCGGTAACCGTAGATATTGATTTTATTAACCAGAATCACATGATTGTTTTTTACCATAATTATGTTTTTTTTCTTCTTTTTTTCAAGAAATTTCTTTACTATACAGTTCAGTAGTTTTACCAGAGTTTTTCTCTCCGTGTGAATAACATAACTTTGAGTAAGAGCATTTTATTTACGTTTACAGAACATCAAGTCTTGAATTAATTTTCAACTAATTAATATTTGTACATATTTTAGAAAAATTGCATTTGGTTTTCATTGCTTTGACGTAGTTTGAATTTTATTGTTCTGATTTAAATTATCCTTTCATTGATATTAGAACAAATCAAAGCAGCAATTTTATTAAAGAATTTTTTGAGAAATAATTTACTGTAACCAAAATTGTAATTAAAAATCACGATTTTCGACGCGTTTAAGTATTTATGAGTGATACAGGCATTCTAAAATTACCAATTTTCAAATTTTTTGAAATCCTAATCTTTTTTTAAACAAAGAGAAACAGAATTTAAACAATTTACTGAGAAAAGTTTTTTTTTATGTAGCTGTAAGCAGTGGACATAGATTAAAATGGATAGAGGTAAAATCAGGCAAGGAATAATTTAATATGAAAAATATGTTTTAGGGAAGATTGGAGAATCTAAATTGAATGAGGGCATTTAATTTTGATGGGAGCAGTTCGAAGTATTTAATTCGGATTTCAGCAGTTTGATGCATTTAATTTAGATGAGAGCAGTTTGAAGCATTTAATTTAGATTGGAGCAGTTTAAAAGCATTCAATTTTGATAGGAGCAGTTTGAAACAAGTTAAATTGGAGAAATTAGAAGCATGAAGCATTTAATTTGGATGGATACAATTTGATGCATGCAATGTAGATTGGAGCAGTTTGAAGCATTTAATTTAGATGAGAGCAGTTTAAAGCATTCGATTTAGATAGGAGCAGTTTGAAACAAATAAGTTGGATTGAAGGAATTTGAAGTATGAAGTATTTAATTTAGATGTGAGCAGTTTGTAGCATAAAAGTTGAATATGAGCAGTCGGAAAGGATAGTTTGAAATAACAAGCATCTCTGAGCTCAGATTCAAAACATATAATTCATTTTCACTATTTTTATAAGATCTGTCAACTATGTTGTCAAGTCTATTTTCTGAAAACAACACATATTCTAATAAAGTTAAAATGGTGAATTATGCATAGTTAATTCAATATTTGACAGTCGATATTTTATATCTAAATGAAAAAATTAATATAGGAACAGATAATGCACAGATCCAAATTGTTTCTGAAAATTCAGGCCTCTGCGAAGATTGCTACGCAGCTATGTTCATTCAAGAAAAGAAAGATCTGATGAAATAAAAAGGAAACTAAAAGAAAAAAAGAAAAATTCCAATTTTCTCTCTTGTCTTTCCGAAACAAGTGTTCATCAAGATCTTAATGGTAAGACACTTAAAGTACTTTTTTTTTGTTTTTAAAAGAGTTCTTTCACTTAATCGAATTTTCACAATACACGACAATTTTATTTTTTTTTCCAGTATATTTAATGGAAATAATGAATTTTATTTTGTAATAACGAAAACAATGAAAAAGAGAGTGAACGTTCTTGTCGTAATCCTGAATAGTAAGAGGAAATTTTTTAAGTATAAAAATTCAAACATCTTAATTTACTTAGCTTTTTTTATTTAAAGCAGTGAATGAAAACAATTTATAGACAGAGAACTAAAATTAGAACATAAATGCAATTATAGTTAGGTTCAAATGAAATTAAATTAAAAATAGCGAATCAATAAACAACGCAAATTATTGTAAACACTTTACAAAAACGTCAATTTTTGCATTTTTAAACGTTTGAAAGATCAGTCACAAGAAGAGATTTTTCAGTCTTTAAACACAGAAATGGAATTGTTTGCTGTTGCAAAAAAAATCTTGATTTACTTAAAGGTCTTATTTGTTTAAAATAGTGAATGAAATCAATTTATAGACAGAGAGCTAAAATTAGAACATAAATGCAAGGTCTATGAAAGACTGAGCTCGCAATTTGGTTTAAATAAAAATAAATTCAAAATAGCAAATAAGATGATCAACTCAAATTACTGCAAAATCCTTTTTAAAAAAACGTGTTTGTTTTTTATTTTTAAAAAGTTTCTAAGATCTGTCGCAATCGTTTTGTCCTTAAACATAGAACTTAAGAGAAATGTTTAATTTCTTACCGAAATCCTACATCGTAAAAAATTCCAGATCAAATTACGGTAAAGAGTATAGGCATTTAGGGTGTCTGTATTTTTTAACCGTAAAATTCATTTTAACCAGAACCATAAAATCTGATAAACCGTTAAATTTACAGTTATAATAAGCCAAGAAATCACTGATTTACTCTAATTAAGAAAAAGAGACAGTGCAATGTACAGTTGCGTATAATATCACTAAAATACTTCTGAAAAATATGCGAAATTCGTTATATAAAATTTTTAAACGATAAAAAAAAGCATTTGTAAAACAAAAACTAAATATTTAAGACGTTTTTCATTTTCTTATTTATTCTTTCAGAACACACAATAACAATTCAACTTAATAATAAAAATCCTCGTCTATTAATCTTTCTAATAAAATAGGTAATATAGTAGGAAACTGGATACGCGTTAAATATATGCAATTTCAAACCATTAGTCTAGGTACCAAAATGTTAAATATATGTCAAAATGTTTCTTTAATGAAATATAAGCTCCTTATTCTAGATATAAAATATTCGTTACGTATAAACAATACAATTATCTATATATTTCACATTTTATTATTAAATAAAATTCTAAGCCTCTTTAAAAAAAATCCACCAGCCAAATAATACTAATAAAGTTTTGACAATAAAACAATGAACATTGCTTTTTTTTTAACGTTTTTGCATCTGACAGAGCCAAGTCTTTTTTGAACATAATAAAACATTTCGTATAACTTTAAAAAAAATAATAATAATCAGTGCTTTGATTTCATAGTTAATGCTGTTTAGCATAGTTCTCCTTAGTTTGCTTAGTTTTTCTAGTCCTTGCACTTTTTTACATTTCATATCAAGATTTTTTAAGATTTACAGCAAGACTTACATCAGACGAATTACTTCCACCAACATATTTTAAATATGCCTTTTTGTATTCAACCAGTATTACTATTTGTCACTTCCTATTCGAATTTTCAGCTATACTTGTACATTTTGAATTGTGTTTAACGCATTGCGCATTAACTGTGTATAACGAATAGCGCATTGAATGTTAAATAAGAATGAATGATACGAACAAATTAAACTCGGTAAAGAATACATAAAGGATTCATTAAATCAAAAGTTATTTATTTCATATTGTGTTTGTAAACGTTTAACGTTTTATTAATTACAATGAGCACGACTGATTATGATACTATAAAGATAAAAAAAAACACCAATCACTGATAGTAATAAGCAATGAGAGTAATTAAAAATCACCGAAGTGATATATAAGTTTAAAAAAGTGTATTCGGTGGAAATCAAAATGAAAGATTATCTCTTGTAATTATTGAGTTCATTTAACCCCTGTAAACATTTGACGTAAAAAACGAATTACTTTAAGCATATCAAAATATTAACCATCACAAATATGAAAAATATACAAAGTAACAGTATAAACTAGATAATAGCAATATAAATAATATTACAGTCGTTAGCTATTGAATTAAAATTTTTTTTAGAAATCTTAATGCTAAAGCGAATATGTGCTATATAATATTTAAATTATATTTTAATTGCTAGTAATAAACTATAAGAAAATACTACGTCAGAGGCGCAGTCAGAAATAATATTTTTAAGCAAGTTTTTTTATAAATAAAATTATTTTTATGCATTTGCAGATAAAACTGAGATATTTTATGCACGGGTATATATTTATAAAATATATTTTTACAAATACACAATACTTGGACAATAAAGATAAAAAAAGGTATATTTACTGCACTAAAAAAAGATATGGTCAAAACAAGCAAAATATAATAAAATTTCCCGTATTTCCGACTCCATGGGAACACAAAAATGCTCGGTAATTTTTACCGAAAAGCTTTGATTTCGGTAAAACTAATTTCAAAATACAGTTTTATAATATTTGATAAAATTTGGAAAATATGGGAACAATTTGGTAGTTTTAAAATGATACCTTATAGCATGGCATGGTACAAAAGCCATTTATTTGGTTAAATGTACTTTTCATTTTTATATTTCTTATTAAATGTGTAGTAATAAGAACTATAATTTTGAAAATCAGAATTAACAGTAAACCGTTACCATATGAACGGAAAAACTACCAAACGAATGGTTTAAATAGCGTATATTTTGGTTTTAAACAGAAGTAGGGTTTTTTACTTTTATAAGATATATCATTACTAAGCAGTACGGTAATTTTATCAGAATATTTTTCTCCGTTTGGAACTGATTACATTTTTGTTTAAAAAATTTAAATACAATAAGGTGTGACGTAATCAATTTCGTGGACATTGAAAACCATGTTTGTTTTTCTTAAACTAGAATAACGTTTGGAGGAAATATTTCTTGAATGCATATATAGCGTCTAAAATATATAGCCATAATTCACACAATTAAATAAACATTGTGATAACATTCAAATTAATTTTTAACAAAAAAATTTAAATTCTTTGTAGATATTGTATTGTTAAAATACAAAAATTATATATTTTAATAAAAATTATAAAAGAATTTAAATTTCTGCAATATAAGCAGAATAAAAATAAATGCACCTTATAAAAAATAAGAGATAAAGAGGTTTTTCCTTTTTTATTTTACCTAGTTTACTCAGAGTCATAAAAAGTGACGGCATCTTACATTTCATATCAGAACTTAAATAAACCCACCTTAATGTAGAAGATGTTTATTTTACGTCAAATGGAAGCAAACACTGATAGAATTATATCTTATGTTAAAACATCGCTTAAAAGCTATGCGAATACTTGAAAACGTTCTCCTCTCTTAGTGAAACTCATAAAACATTCTGTTTTTATTTCAATTTCTAAAATTTGCAACATAAAAATGCGTTTTTTGAAATATTAAGGTATTTTGAAATATCTTGTCTTTTTTTACTTAATATAATAGAATATAATAACGTGCTACAGTAAAACTAATAGAAATTCGTATTTTTTTAAAAAGAAAAATGACTTTTTTTCTAAGTTGAAAAACTTTTAAGAACTATATAATGTTTAAATGAAATAAAACAAATTTTTATTCTGATATGCGGAGAAAAAAATTCTGGGTATATTATCATAGTATATGGTAATGACAATTTGGGTTAAAAAAAACAACATAATTCTGGTAATGGAAACTGAAACATACGGTATTTAAATCATTCCTTTGGTATTTTTTTTCGTTCATATGGTAATGGTTAATCGGAAATTCTAGTTTTCACAATTACAGTTTACATTACCATACATTTAGTAAAAAATACAAAACTGAAAGTCAAATTTACCGAATAAATAGTTTTTGCTCTAAGGTATCATGATAAAATTACCAAATTTCATCACACATTACAAAACCATAATTTATGATGTTTGACATTTTAACTAAAAGTAATTTTAGATTAGGGATAAAAACAAAACTGGTCGAGTTTAACGACTAATTCACAGTTAAAATATATTTTTTTAATGATCTCCTTTCGTTATCCATGTGCTTAATGTGACGTGTTTGATTTCACGATACTAATTACAATCAGATCTTTAACCTTTAAAATAACTTAAAAAAATTTATTTAAATAAAAAATAATAAAATATGTGGCGATATTGAAGAATATCCGAAAAATTTGATAAATATATTATTTTACACTTCATCAGGCACATATTGACATTTAATCAGTGATCGAACGCATTGAATGAACTTTTTTTAAGCACTTTCCGTTTACAACCAACTTGAATACATAATGTTTAACAAAAATATTTCAAATCAACACTCCAAACAAAAATATTTCCCACTGTCGACTTTTGCATATGCAAAGGAAAAAAAAAATGAAATTTAAAATATATACATTCACTAAAGTAACTACTGAAATTTTAAACTAAACTTATTTAAAATTAAATTTAAACACTATTTCGAAGGAGTGTTTAAAACAGTAAATGAGTTAAATTATTCACAATTTTATTTATTTATAACAAAATACTGCCGTTAGGAAATGTTCTCTCTCATTTCTCTTTCACTTTCTGGTTTAACTAGATTCATTAAAAAATTAACTAGTTTATCTTTAAGAGATAAAAGCAAAACTCAGCAACAATAAACTATCTAATGCAATTAAAGCCAATAAAGTTTTCTACTCAAACCATCTATGTAATCAGGACAAATATTAAATACGTGGCATGCCTATAAACAGCTGTTTGTATTGACACAGTCCCCAACTTAAGCCCGTCAGACTCATCTATGCCAGAAGCCAACCTCCATTAATCAGCCATCAGCAGGTTTTCTTTTGTTTTAAAAGGTGCGGAGGTAGCGGAATACCCTCATTGCAAGTTCAAGTCACGCAAATAACAATAACCACGGACCTTAATCCGCTATCCACTCTGTAATCTTGTTTAGACAGGTGCACTGATCGACCCTAAGCCCTGGAGCTGAGCAAAACCTCCAAGGGATAGTCATCGAAAACGGCTGTTTTACCAAAGTTGGTATGCTAATATCTTAAACCACAAGACCTCATTTACAGCTTTGGTTTGTAAAATTGCTCACAGCTATATTTTGCGTTATTACTAAAACAATCTTATTAACAAAATAAGGATGTACGAAGAGAATGCAATTAATAACGATTTTGGTGATTTTAGAGTTGGAATTTGAATATGTATGTATATAAAGAGGCAACTAAGAATGAATGAAAAGAGAAATTTTCAAATACAAATTAAGAATTTAAGATTTAATAAGTTTTATTAACTGCGCATTAGCTGCAAGTAATTAGATCCTAATATAAAATAAAAATGTGAGGAAAACAAGGAAAGAAATGGAAAAGGAAAAATAATTAAAGAGAATAAAATGTATAAAAATATTAAAAAAATTAAAAATTAACCGAAATTAGAAAAAATAATAATGAAATTATTTAATCTTGTCATCAGCTCACACGATCATATCCACAAAAGTAGTGTTTTTTAGAATTCTAATAATATACCAAAGTAAAATATATCAATATAATAGTATGAGGGTCCCGCAGCGGACTGATCGTTAAGATACGGTTCCCATCAGATCACCGAAGTCAAGCATCACTGGCTACGGTCAGTGTGTGGGTGGGTGACCACTTGGATCAGTCTGCGTAGGGACCGAGGGTGTGCGGTATTGATCCTCGTTAAACTGTGCTACCGTAAAGTGCTCGACTTCGCGCGCAGGTCGTCGGGCTACCGAAGTGGGGGTGCCATCCCCTCCGCAGAGGATCAAAATTGTGATGGCATGTCTTCGGATCATCCTCCGGGATGTTTCCCAGACCGTCGCCAATAGCCCATTGTGCAGCTCTAGTGCGACGTAAATTAACAAACAACAGCAACAATAATATGAGGAACACTAAAAGGAAAAAAATCAATTTCTTTGAAAGAAAAATGCATTTTTAAATTTGAAAGATGATAAATGCATTTTTTCAATTTTTGTTCTAACTAAATCACAAATAAGCATTTCTAAGCACATTGCAGAAATCATAAATTAAATTTTTTTCTCTAATTTTCATAAGTTGATTAAACGCATTGATTATTTCTCTTCGTTAATAATTACCATGTTTGGAAACATACAAATAATAACGAAAATCTTATTCTTAAATTAATTTCGAAAATTTATTTTTCTCTTATTTAGTTTTTCCAGATTTCATGCATTGCAGAAAAGAAACTTATTCCTCTTTTATTTTTTTCTATTAATTAATACAAAGAAAAATAAAAGAGAAATAAGTTTCATGTAAAGCTGAAATTTCTAAAACAGTTTTAAATTTTTTGAAAAAATATTAATTCTTTTAAAATCAGGCAAATTCAAACTAATAATATTTTTATTATTTACCATTTTATTACAAAAGAAATAATAAATTTCAAAGTTTATTTATTAGACGAGAGTGATTCTTTACCATTTTGTAGTTTACCCTAACAGGAAAAAGCAACTCTCTGAATCTGAACAACAACACTTTCATATTAAAATAAGATTCCTTTAACAGTTTTCAGAAAAATGAAACCTTAAAAAATCAGAAAAAAATGCGTGTTAAGCTTTTTGTAATTTTAAAACCTTAAAAAAATAAGAAGTTTCAAATAGTTTTCTTTTTTGAGTGAAGGTGATTATTTTATCATTTTGCAGTTCATTCATAACATGAGAAAACAATTCTCGAATCCAAGAACAGTTTCATGTTTAGATAGGATTTCTTGAATTGTTTCCAGTTTTGAGGAAAAATATACACTTAAAAACAGAAAAATTGTTTATTAATAAGTTTTTTTCTTATTTACCATTTTATTTGAAAAGAAATAAGAAGTTTCAAACAGTTTCCGTATTTGAGAGAAAGTGATTATTTTATCATCTTGTAGTTTATTCTTAACACGAGAAAACAATTCTCTGAATATGACAGAAATTGAATTTAAGCATCGTGTATTACGAGGTTTTTTGTTACATGCGCCAATTTATCTTTCAAAATCGTCGCCAAACCGATGATTCCCGCTGGGTAAGCTGCAACTGATGCTTTATGATTGATGGCGAAAAACATTGCTTACTGTAACAGCAATAAAACAATCATTACTTACAGACGCTTTTGCATTTCTCAAGTGAGCTAAGAAATCAATTTCCGCTACACACATTTTGAAAGCAAAACGAAAGTTGAAAAGGAAAAAAAAAATATCTAAGAATATCCATATAAAAGTGAATTCGAGCGCTTGCTCGAACAAATATAGAAATTACCCTTTAAAAGATAAATTCTTCACACTTCGTTCTTACTCGTGATCTTTATTTTACACGCCTTATTAAAATAAGTTATTACTTATGATCTTAATATGAAGCGTCGTATTAAAATAAGTTAAAGATCTGAAGAAACGTTTTAGCAAAAGAAAATTTACAGACATGATACATCAGATAAAATTCAAATTGATCTAAAAAATTTCACAGCATTATTTTTTCAAGTATTTTTACCATAAATTAGCATCTTAGCTTGTGTTTTTTCTTATTTATATGAAAAAGTATTTTACGTATAATTTGATTGTCATTGTTACACCGAATATGTACACGGAGAAAAGAATTCTGGTAAATTTACCGTAATGTATGGTAGAGACATTTCCAGTAAAAAAATAAGTAAAATAAAAAGACGTAATTCAATTTAGACCAAAATATGTGATATTTGCATTATTTACTTAGTAATATTTCTGTTTATATGATAACGGTTTACTGGAATTTCTGGTTTTCAAAATTATAGTTACCATTACCACATGTTTAATAAAACAAATTCATAACTGAAAGGTAAATTTAACCGACTAAATAATTCATATGCCATGCTATCTAAGGTATAATGATAAAATTACCACATTTTACCAAATTTTCCAAATTATATCACATTTATCACACGTTATCTCATATTCTAAAACAATATTTTACTGTCAATTTTATCAAAATCATTACAATTGGTATAAATTGCAAAACTTTTTGGAGTTCCCATCAAACCAGAAATATGGCAAATTTTACAATATTCTGGTAGTTTTGACCATACTTGTTTTCGCAGTGCAGCAGAAAAACTGAAATCATTACATGTTTAAGAACATTAAAATCCAATTTTACAAAAATAATTCATTTTTAATTGATTTTATAAAAGTCCTCTACGTATATTATCATAAATGGATATTGAGGTGAATCTTCACACCACGATTTCTAGTATTGTTTATATTTATTTACCTATTTTTTTTTCTACTTGTCACTCACTTGCTCACCTTTCAATAAAAATACCATATAAAAAGTATTAGCGAAATATTTTTAGATTTAGAGGTAGCTCAGACTTTCAATAATCGAGAAGCTATACATATGTTTTTATTGAACTAATTTTAAATAATGTATACTGTTTAATATTATACATGATGAGATTTTTATAAAGAGAGTTAATTCAAATTATTTCAAACATTAGCTTCTATAATTTTCATGAACTTATAAACTAATTATCATTTTTTGAAATAAACACTATACTATAGTTCCATGTTATTAATTACGAGTTAGAATATACACTTGAATGTTTTTTTTACATACTTAAATAAGGATTTTAATTTACGTTTTGATGATATTACATTAAGCTGACCAGCGTCCTCTAAAAATAAAATACTGATAGCAAAATTTCAAAAAGTATGTTTGAAAACTCACTGTTTTACATTTCCAATTATTTAAAAAAAATAATACTGTTAAATCTCTGAGAGGGATTTCGGTTCTCAGAATATTAATTTGGAAAGGTAAAGCAGTGAGTTTTCAAACATATTTTTTGAAATTTTGCTATCAATATCCGTTTAGAAATTTTAATACCAGTATTTTTAGTTTAGAAGGAGGCTGGTCAACTCATTGCATGTATTTAACATATATATTAATAACCTCATCATTGAGCGATTTCTAAAAATAGTTCATAATCTCATCATTGAGCGATTTCTAAAAATAGTTCTAATGTACTTTTTTTCTCACAAAAAGAAACAAAATTTAAAGATGAAGAAAATAAGATACATAATAAAATATAGTAAAAAATAAATTCTATATATATATTAAAAGTGCAGTGGGACGTGGGACGGACCATCAAAAATTATAATTTTATAAAAATGTTTTATAAATATGAATAAATTTTTTTTCCATCTATTTAAGTTTGTTACTAAGATATTTTAGTCATAGTTACCCATTTACAAAATATTGTTTCAGCAAACAGATTAATTAATTTCATTGATCATTTATGAAATAAAACTGTGCAATAGCCTAGTAGCATAAACAAAAATATATATTTTAAAATTCTTTCATAAAATTTCTGAGTGCTGTCCGCCTCAAATGTTTCTGCCGCCTCGATTTTCTTCTTGCATGTTCCTTTTTTAGCGAAAACCGATATTTATCAGGTCAATATTTCGAATTTCATATCTCTACTTCAATGCTCAATATTTATAACAATTTTTTTATTAAATTTTTGAAAAGAAAGGTAAAAAAAAATCTGCAAAAAATTGTTTTTCACTTGAACTGCCATTCTAAAAAAGAGAAAAAAAATTGTCGAAAATAAAATTAAATTTCGTAAGCAGTTTAATAGAATAGGATAGAGTTATACTTTTTAAACCTTAGCAAATAATTTTTGTTTAATGGCATTTTAATTGAATATATTGATTTTGAGTTGAATTATTCCTAGCATTACAATTAATATTTTACAATTGATTGATTTCTATTATTACAATTTCCAAGGATTGAATATAACTCTTACATAAATTATCTAATATGGAATTAACTTACTGTTGAAATACAGATTTCATATGAATGCCTTATTTTAATAGTATTCTAACTCCCTGTTCATTTTGAGATTAAAAGTTGATTTTGAGATATAAAAGAATAATATCTTTTCCTGTCTGATTTAAGGTGCTCCCGGTTTGGCAGCAAAAATAAGCTAGAAGAGTAATTGTTTTAAAATAAGATAGAAATGACTTGTAGTAAAAGCCTGTAAGGAAAACTCTGCTTTATTTTCAATGAATGGAGTTGAGCAGCGGTTGCTCAGAGGATAGCACGCTCACCTCCCAGGAGGTGCCCTGGTTCGAGTCCCAACATTGACTGATCAATAAGAATTCTTTTTCCTGTTCGCATCGACCACGGTGCTGATGTAAAATGTCCTCATTGGTGAACGGACCATTGGTTAGAATACTTTTGCCACCGGGTTAATTACATGTGCTTTTTATGGTTTTTCTCTCCGTGCACCGTAGATTAGGGTTAGTTCCATCAACAAGTTCCTCACGAAGTCTAGTTTGTCCCAATGCTTGTTTCAGGAGTTGTCTTGTCTTCTGGATTGGTTTTGAAGTTATAAGGCTACGGAGTTGATGATTGGTAATCGTAGATCCAAAAATTAATCAGCATTGTTCGAAATACCCCATTACCACGCCCCATGTAACCCACTATTAAAATTAGTCTCCATATACAAAATTGAATTTTAATGGATAAAGCGATGATATATAATTTGACAAATTTTTCTGTTTTATGTAAAAGTGATTACGGAATATAACAAGAATAATTGGTAAACTATTTTAAAAGGGTGTATTAAATGACGACATGACAGACTTAACGATTATACTTTAAAAGCAATATCGAAGCACCGAATTATACGAAGGAGCTCATTTATGATGAACCAATAAGCAAATGAAAACAGCGAATTATATTTTTCGTTGTATTTTGCACGAAATAGAAGCAAAAAGAAAAAAAACTAAGCATCTTGCGACCTTTAATCACTTACCCCTAATATGGCATCCAGTATTGGTGGGTGCGTATCAAATAAAACACTTACTTGAAAACAAAAACTGTGTCCTCAATCAAGACTGAGATCGATCAATCAATTCATATACCAACCTTTCTAAGGCTGCGACCGCTGCGGGGCAAGCGCTAAACAAAATATATTGATGTCGATTTTGTTCATTCTAAGCTAGGGCGAATAATCATGTTAGGAAAAATAACCGTTGTTTAGGGCATGAACCATGAATCAAAGATTTAGAAACGGCCTGTAAAGTTAATGAAATTGGTATTTTTAGATATAAGTGTTTTGAATGCTGTCGATAGAATTGAAGGAAAAACAAAATTTTGAAACATTGCTCTATAAACATGTAAATGTTTCAAAGCGATTGAATATGAAAAAATAGATTTTTTCTAGCTAGGCATAATGCAAATTTTTAATTGAAAATTTTAGTTTCTAAACCAGTTTAACTACCCGTTGAAGTTAATGCTAGCAATTTCTATAGGGCAATAAAAATCTTCTATCATCCGTTATATTAATTTATGTAAAAGTTACCGCATTTTTGGAAAAAGAATTAAAAAACACGATTGTCCGAAAAAAATCATTATCAATAACATTTTAGTTTTATGTTATTAAGATAAAAAAAATTACGTTTTTATTGTATATAAAAATATTATTATAATGTATTAAATAAAATATTAACATTTTTATCATTCTTTGTATATTATTTATAATCCTTGAACAAAATAAAACTAAATTGCTTTGTCTGTTAAAAATTTAAACTAAATTTTAAAAAATAAAACAAAATTCCGGGAAAGAGCTGTGTTTAGTCATAATCATTATGACACGCTAAATTATGAAGGCCCTCAAAGAAACTTAAAAAATATGGTTTTAAAAATAATTTCTTTTACGAGAAGTAGAAACATCATTATGATACACGTTTAAAAAGACTGTAAAAAAGAAATTTTTTTAAACTTGTTATTATTTATTATTTTGCTATTTATTAATTTTTATAGTCTAATATATAAATATTAAAAATTTTAGATTTCTGATTAAATATTTTTAATAGCAAAGAGATAGATGAATAGTTAATAAAAACGGTGATAAATTAGAATTTAAGGATTATAGAACACTTCATAGTTAATATATTGATTTATAACTATTTTCATTGAGAAAAAAGATATGGTTAACACTACCAGAATATGGTAAAATTTACCGTGTTTCTGGCTCCATGGGAACACTAAAACTGTCAGTAATTTTAACAGAAGTGCTTTGATAATGATTTTGGTAAAATTAACAATAAAATATGCTTTTATAATATTTGATTAAAATTTGCACATTTAGTTATTTTATCATGATTAGAGCATGACATACAAACTATTTATTCGGTGAAATTTACTTTTCAGTTTTATATTTTTTACTGAATGCATAGTAATAAGAACTATAATTTTGAAAACCAGAATTTCCGGTATACAGGTACTATATGAACGGAAAAATTACCAAACGAATGGTTTAAATACTGTTTATTCTGGTTTTATTAATATTTTTCTTAAATCAGAAATTTCATTACAATGCAGTACGGTAACTGAATCCCAATTTTTTTCTCTAAATCTGAAATCTTGCTCAATTAAGCTTTGTGGTAAGTGAGAAATATAAACCAATTTTAATTAAGTTTCATAGTAAAAACTGAGAAATTCATAAATTTCTAACATGATAAAGTTAAAAATCTGCCAAACACTCCGGATTTTACATGGAGATCAGAGATGTGTATCTGAGATGTAATGTAAGATTTTAAGGATTTTTACTTTATTGAATTTGGTGTTAAATATTATTCCTTTCGTTCCTTGTCCTATTATATGGACTAGATATGGGTTTCTTTGTTCTAGTGTAAGTTACTTAAGTTATAAAAATGTTTTAGGACGATTCAACGATTTTGTCATGCACGTGATCCATGAAATTAATATATTTATCAGAAACAATAAGAAAGCATCTTTTATCTATCTATACCTAAAATATCTTAGTACCAAATTGAAATAATTTAATTTATATTCATAAGAAACCTGTGTAAAGTTATATTTTCGAATTGTCCCTCTACCTTGCCTTTGGTAGGTAGTTTGAACTAATGTCTATGAAGTATATTTATGAAATAAATTAATTATATTGAATTATAATCTTCATATAATTAAGGGTTATTCATAAAGTAAAAAAATTCAAGTTTTATAATATTGTTTAAAAATATTTTGAATTAACAATTGAGAAATATAACTTTGATTAATGTTTTGAAGTGTTTAGCGTGTAATTAATTAAGAGTACATTGAAAGGAAGTTTGTGGATAATATTTCTCATAGATGGCGCTCTGTGCAATATTGTATTAGTTACATAGATCAGATTCGATTCAGCTATTGTAAAGTAAACATCAATTTTTGTTATTAAATATATTTTATGTTTTGGACCGTGTTTGTAATATCTTATGCAACTCTTTCAAACGAAGATTCACTAATTTAAGATGGAATAAAGGAATTATTATTCACGAGGTTATTATTCACGAAAGAAACGAATAATAACCTCGAGGAAATCTTATTTCACATGGAGTCGTCTTTTACTAGTATTTGTTATAGAGCTTACTTAATGTTTTCTATAAAATTAATTTCTTTAAATTTAGTTTTTGAATGACACTGACAGTTAATCTATAGAAAAAGTATTAGTGTTAAACGAAATAAGCAAATACCAGATACGTTCATGTTAAAAATGTTTAACAAAAGGGAAAAAAAAAAAAAAAACATTTAGCATTTATATTTGAAACGCTTGCATTTATAATGCGAAGGAAAAAATAGAAATTATAACTTGGTCCAGGATTTTTTTGAGTAAAATTTTAAAATTTTAGTGAATAGATAAAATAATTTTTATCTATTCACTAAAATGTTTAATGAATAGATACAATTCATTTTTTTACCAAGAATATTAATTATTTCATATATCAATCAGAGAAAAAAGGAATCACCTTACAAATAAAAACTGTGATTGAATATTGGATACCTACAATAAAAAGACTAATAGTCAATTTTCCGAAATAATTCTATGAAAATTTTTATTTATAGCACATTAGAACTGTGAAAAGAAAATGATCGGGTATGTGCTCATAATAAAACGCATGTGTTGCAGGAGTCGGAGTAAAGTTTCCGTATTTTAAAAATCCATGCAGGATTATCTGCCTCTTTTTGCCATCAACAAAAATGATCGTTTGGTTCAAGAATTGCATTTTATCTCACGCTTTAAAACGCAAACGATCCATCCCTCCAGGAAAAAAAATGGCAGACGATAAATTCACGGAGAGAAAAATTTCAAACTTAAATGCAATAGAACGCCCCGAAGCAACATTTCGCAGTTCAGAATATTTTTACTTTCTTTTCAGAAAAGAATAAGAAAGTTATATTGATTTTCTTCCAAGAATCTACTTCAGGAGTTATTTTGATTAAAAACAAAATTCCGGAAACGGCTCAATTTGCAGCTATTATTTAAATAATATTATTTCACGTAAACACAATATAATACAGTATTTTAAATTTAAAACAAAATATAATCAGCAAATAACGATTTATTTCATTGAATACTACTATTTGTATTCGATGGGATTTAATAAATTGTCTTTTGGATTTCCATTGGACATCCTTAAAACGTGTTTATATTTATTTATATAAGTGTTATTTCATTTGTAGGAAAAGAAACTGTTGTTTTAATTAAGTTATAATTTAATAAATTTATTATAATTAAATTTCATATAATTATAATTATATAATTTAAGTTAAAAGTTAATTGTATAAATCCAAATGTTCGAATACTATACTGATATCAACATTGAAAAATATATATTGATATTAAAAATTCAAATTTTTTTTAAATCATATTTTTTAAAAACTAACTGCTGAATTAAGGGTCAGGTTATGAGGAAAAGGATAATTTGAGATTTCTAGACCATTGTACTTATCTTGCACATCTTAAAATATATATTGATACAAATGCTCATTTATGTTGATGAAGTTTTGTTGGCAATTACGCAATTTTTTGAAGAAATTTTCAATCTTGACGACCTGAATAAATGTGACTAAATTTCACAAAAATTGAGTTAAACTTTCTCATAGAGTAGTTATTAGATTGTTAAAATGATATTTAGAGTTTTAAAAAACTTAAAGAAATAGATCCTACGGCGTAAAATCTTTTGGTCTGGGTGGTAATGTTTATCACCAAAACGGAAAATTACACGACCAAGAAATGACTCAACATTGTTTTGTTTAACGATGAAAACACCTAGTTTTTTTTTTTTTTTTTTTTTCTTTTTGTAGTGTTTAATTTTTAATTTATCAGCTGTTCCACCGTCTTATTCCTTTCTTGGGAAATATTGGATTGTATTGCAAAAATTGTGTAAATTCAAACCATGCACATTTTTTGGGAGACATTTTAAAGGCAATAGAAGGCATCTGTATTATTTATTCCATGCACTTCAAAGCAAAAAATATAACTCTGAGCTATCATACATGCTTTTTCCTTAAGCATAAAATAAAAACTCATGTAGAAATCGATTATTGTTATTTCTAAAATTTCAATATATTTTTTTTTGATAATCAGGACAACAAGTGGAGCAAATAAAAAAAAAACCTTTTTATCTCTCAATAAAAATGCTATTTTTCTTCTCACAATGTTTATTTTGTTACTATAGCTAAAAACACTCCATTTGCAACCCTAATTATACTGATAATCGTTCTATTAGTTCATGTCAATTTCCATTATGTCGTAACTTATAACTTCTAAAATTGAATCAATACGGGGATATAATTATCTTTTTTATCTTTATTATTATTGCTATCACTTTACATTAAATGACATGCTCAACACAGCGACTATTTAAACACAATGTGAACGAAATTATCCCTTTGACTTTATTAAACATATTTTTCAAGCTTTTTCATTATTTTTTATTAATTTAGGTCAAAATATGTGAAAAATATTATATTAAGTACTTTAATAATTTATGGTAATGAAATACAGCATGGAACACCATTATTTTACTCTGCGTTGAAGGTATAATATTCCAAGCACGGTTCACTTAATAACAATAATTTTTGAAATTTGCACTTATTAGCAATTATTTAGATCTAGGAGAAACATTTATTCATCATTGGAATTTTTTTTGTTTAAGTTCAATCAATTATTTATTATTATCTAATCAATTATTGATAAATTTGTGATTAAGAATGAAATTCTTTCTTCAAACAGTGTCTTTTTTTTTGGTTTTTATATTTCAGTACAAATTCATTTCCGATAATCTAACAGATGTTTTCAGCAACTATTAGACTGTTTTAATAATTAAAAAAAAAAAAACGAAATTTATTTTTGCTTAGAGCAACTAAAAAAAACATTTAAAAGGGACAAATTGTGTCAAAGGGTAAAGGATAATCATGCAAAAAAAATCTTTAATTTAAAACTTGAAATTAAAATTATCGTCTAATTAAAAATGTAAGTACAAAATGAATATATAATATTTCAATTTAATAATAACTCTAAGCTAATCAATTGAGGATTTTCAATTTAAAATACAAACTATGCAAAAAAAAGAGCAAAAAATGTTACGGTTAATATATTTTAATTCATTATTTTATGACCTATTTTAATAATCATGTCTTACTCTACTTTTTAATTCAGTTCAAAATATATATACATATATATATATATAAAATAAGTATCAAATGATAAAAATTGCTTCACATTAGTTTCCTTTAATACATTGCCCTTTTTCATAAATTATTTAGCCAAAATGTCTTAAATAATTACTTACAAAAATAGCAATAATAGTTTTTTGGAATTGATAAATTGATAATTGTAAGTAACAATTATCAATTAAAATAACTGTAATAAGTGAAGATAAATTTCTAAATAAATCTCAAAAGATAATTTTAATTAATAATAACTGTAATAAGAGATAAATAATAATAATAAGAGATAAATTTCTAAAACGAAGGCTGTATTTAAAAATAATGAGCATCCAAAAGCCGTTCAACTAATCGAGTTATTGAAACTATCATTCTTTCTTTAAATGAATTCTAAGAAAATAACTGTTTGTTTTTCCAAAACTGTCAAATATTTTTAAATTGTGAATTTATATCAATTCAGTTTTTAGAGTAAAAACAAACTATAATTCATTACTCACATTTTTGTGTAATTACTTTTTGTTAAGAGTAAATATATTTATTGATTAATTTGTCGCTTTGTTCAAAAATTCATATTTCCCAAAGCTATTTTCTAAATAATGAACATGGAATAGACTAATCAGCTTTGTTAACAGGGTTTTGCAAAAAATATTACAGATCCCATGATTTTATTATAATATAAATAAAGCTTTATGTATATAAAGCGCTATAAATACAGCTTTTACTTAAGATTTTTATTGAGACTCTTTAGAATCTCAAACTATTTTTCTTTCTTAAATATTTGCAAAACTTTTTTGGGGCTAAGTGTTAGGTTATCGATGCAACTTGCAGAGTCCTAAATATTGAGCATTGAGCTTTGGATAATTTTTTGTTGCTTTTAGAAGTAAAAAAATCTGACAAATTACTCTGAAACTGGAGAAGTTTTATTAATTACGGAAACTTCTTATTATAATTTGTCTTCTATTAAAAAAAGTTAAATTTTAAAAAATATAATTCCCGTTTCATGCCAAATAAGTTCTGTTTAATAATCTAAAAGGTTCATACACTTTAAAAGGGGAAAAAAAGGTTAAACCTTTCTGCTTGAATGCTAATGAATATCTAAAATCTCAAATTAATATTCTAATTATTGACGATGTATTCCTTTTTTTCTTCAGATTTTTGCTAAATATTTGCAAATTCAATGCAAAACGCAATGTCTTAAATTTCGAGAATTTACGCTGCTTTACAAACAGAAATGACTGATTAAAACATCGAAAGGCTTAGAAAAGTTATTTTGTTTCAAAATAAAAGTTTTTATGTTTTTAACATTATTTTGTTCGTTCTAATTATATATTAATTTTGTATTATTCACTCCAATGCGTATAAAGCTGTTGTTTAAAAATAAATTTCATCAAAATTAAATTAAATTAGAATATATATTTTTTTCTTTGCGAGTAAACGTTTTTACAACAGTTGCTCTGAAACTAGGGAGCTTTTATTAACCATAGCAGTTTGCGATTATCATTTTTGTTTGCTATTAAAAAAACAAGAAATGCAAGTTTCCAAAAATTTACTTCACGCTGGATGCTCAACAAACTTTAAAAAGTATATCTGGAATGTTTATTCTCTACAAAGGGAAAAAAAGACTTTAACTTTAGCTTTTCTGCTTGAAAGTTAAAGAAAAGAAAAAGAAATCACCAAATAAACCCAGGGGCATCGAAACACAAACTCTTTTTTCTAAGTAAGCACACTTTTAACATCTCAAACTAGGCAAGAAGCATGGTTCACAAAAGCGAGTAGGCGCCATTTTCATGCAAACGACTTTGCCTGGAAAACTGGAATCTAAAAACTTCTTCAGCTTAAATAAAACAAAATAGGAAGAACCATTTCTGATCCTATATAGGAGTGATGGAGCCAGAGAGTGATTGGCTGGTCCAAAAGAACCTGATCTAGTATTCTAGTTTGAAGGGGCGTCTTATCTTAGGAGGCATTTATATTGGATAAGCCTCTTACAAATGCAAAATACAGTATGGTGTCTAGATACGAAGAAACCTCTGTTATTATGATAAAAAAAATATTTACGAAAGTAATGAATAGAATTCAAAGTTTATCAAACATTTTTTTCCTTGCATCTATTTACCACGCGCTCCTAAATTGATGAGTTTTTAAAAAAATATAAAAACTGGTACGAGTTTACTATATCCTTTTGAAATATTTCAGTTAATTTGAAATTTTGCTTCGATATCAGTCATACAAATATAACTAAGATATGTTTGCTGTAAGAGTCATAATATATCTAAAATGACTATTAAAACTGAGAACCATTAATTAGAAAGGCACTTTTAATATTGTCTCCGCGAATAAATTTGTCACAAAAATAACTACTATAGTTGCTAAAATATAACATCTAAATTAATGTGTGTACATTTTTATGGTGGTACGGGAGAAAAAAAATTTAAAATTTTTATTTTGGCTAAAAAAATTTATTTAATCCTTTTTCAGTGCTAAAAAATGTTTTTAAATCTCAATTAGAGCATCAGAAAAGAATTTAGTTTCGTTTTTTCCTTCGTATTAAATTGCACTTTTATATGATTTCAAGAAATCTCCAAGCTTGATTTACGTTTATACTTTTTTTTAAACAAAAAAATTTTTTAAGCAATAATGGAGTAAATGATAAAAAGAAAACGTATTAGACATTTTAGTCAAATTGAAGCATAATATTTTAAAATTAAAGCATACTTTCAAAATTTAATTTAAAAAAATTCTGCATTGAGGTGCATTTTTTTTGTAAAGCACAGCACGTTTTATAGTAAACACAGTAGCTTGTACTTTTGTATAGTACATGAATTCACCATTCAAAAAAATATCAGAGAAACATCTGAATCATGACAGCAATATATCAAACTAAACGAATATCTGAAAAACAACGATTTTCCTGACTACCTAACTACATTTAAACTTCCTTCTCACTTATATACATAAAGAAAATGATAAAGGAAGGAAATGATTGAAGACCACCAACGTAGTAACTTCTATATCCAAATAGTACATAAGGGATTGACTCTGGAAATCGCGCAACAAAAATCCGGATGTCACTATCCTGATATCTTATTGATACTCGGATCAAAATAAACAATGATCATCCTCATCATTTTCTTTTGACACCTTTTTCGTGGGTGGGAAAGAGTAATATGAGGGTAAAAGAAAAAAATAAAGCCCATCATTTGATTGACGGGAAAATTCCCTCTCACTGGATGTCAGAATAGACCTTCCCCTTTAGAATTTGGAACAAAGGCCACACACGCTTAGACGCACCAGAGGAATATAATAGAATTTTTGAAGTAGAGTAGGCCCCTTTTCTTTTGCTTACCACTTTATGAGATGGGAAATATTCGTCATCTTATAAGATGAATGCTCTTTTAAGCGAGGTCAGAATTATGACAGACAAATGAATGTGAGAACTCTCAGAAGGTGCAATTTTATTGAGTGGTATTTGTATGTGATTCGTTTCACAATACCATGATACAGATTTTGAGTTATTAGAATTCAGTTTGAATGTGCAGTGAATTTATCCCTTTAACGAAAATTTTAATCTAACCGTTAAATGACAGAAAAAATATTATCCCAATAATGAAGTGGTTATGACCGTATATGGTATTTTCAGCTGTTTATCTTTTTGATTTTCGTTATGTTTGAAGAAAGTTGCGATTGACAGTTATAATTTCTGAGTAACTAATTCAGTCTCATGAGAACCAGTTTTTGTACCTTTTTCAATTCTGGCAACTTTATGGGATGAAAAATATTCATCATTTTAAAAAAAAAGCCGACATTTTTAATAAGAAAGAAATAAGGACACTATAAAATGCAATTTTATTGATTGCTGCTTGTAGTATGTGACTGGTTTCTTAATACCATCTTCTGATTTCTATTAGAGAAATATAAAGAAAAATTTATAAAAAATTAAAAACCAAAAAAAGAGAAAAAAAATCGAATTTTCAAAACATAAAGAAGATATTTTAGAATTGAAAAACTGATGAAAATAACTTACATCGGTTTTTTTAAAAAAAAAAATATTAATATCCCCAACATCGGTTTTTTTAAAAAGAAAAAAATATTAAAGTCCCCAATTATAGACATTTTGGGATATATATTTTGGGATATGAGTTTTGGATGGACTTAAATATCCTAAGAATGTAATAAGTCGTTAATTTCCACAAATAAATAGCCAGGAATGTACTAAAAAAATGCATAATTTTTTTAATTATAAAATACAATTTATAAAAGATCAGTGTCTTAGCTACTATTTTAATGAAAAACGAATAGAATATGTTTTAATTTTCATTTTTAAAGATTTAAAAATGACTTTAATTCTACTTTTAAGATGCTTCTAGAATGATAATTTATAGATATTTAAATCAGCCAACTGGATGTGTAGTGGTCAGGGAGCTGCCCTCACACCAGAAAAGTCCTGGGTTTGAATCCCAGACAAGGCATGGATGCTCGTTTATTCTCTGTACTATCTGTCCTTACTGTGGGAGA
Source organism: Parasteatoda tepidariorum (assembly GCF_982258835.1). Taxonomy (NCBI): domain Eukaryota; kingdom Metazoa; phylum Arthropoda; class Arachnida; order Araneae; family Theridiidae; genus Parasteatoda; species Parasteatoda tepidariorum. Next base: position 37,989,358 of record NC_141765.1, read on the forward strand.
AACGTTGGCTCCACCTAATATGGTATCCCTGAAAGAGTGGCCCACAAATCTGTCCAACTGAAACCTGAATGAAGAGTGTCAATCGGAGGGCCATTGAAAAAAAAAAGAATTACATGAACGTAATTCATTGAATTCATAGTGTTGGCCAGTTATAAAGAAATTCGGATTCACTCATTTTAAATGTTAGGTTGAATTTTTTATATTATCATTTATAATATTAGCATTTAATTTATATAATTTCAGAGAAGAATTTGAACACAGTAGATGAAAATTAAGTATTTATCTTACTCTATCAAAGAGCCATAATGCTGTTCACATAAGTGCAACATTAATAGGTTCAAAGTGTAATTTTATTTGCTTTAAATAGCAATTGATCGTACTCGGAGGAAAAAAAATCTTTTAAAATTACCGAGCTGTATTTACCATGGCATCTCTGGTAACAAAACACTCTATAGTCCTGGTAAATAGAACCAGCATATAGGATATTGAAACCATTCATCTGGTAATATTTTCGTTCATATGGTAACGGTTTACCGGACATTCAGGTTTGCAAAACTATAGTTCTCATTATCACACATTTAGTAAGAAATACAAAATTACTGAGAGAAATTTACTCAAATAAATGGTTTCTAACCCACGCTCTAATAAAGTATCACGATGAAATTACCAAACTTTACCACATTTACCCAATTTTTTCGCATGTTATTGTTTATTTTACCAAAATCATTACCAAAGCGCTGCTATAAAAATTATCGAGCTTTTAGGTGTTCCCATAAAGCCAAGGGTAAATTTTACCACATTCCGAAAGTTTCGATCATACTTTTTTTCTCAGTAAAAAAGGGTTAGAAATTTAACTCACATTCTATACTAAACTAATAGAAAACTAATAAAATACCAACAAAGAACTTTCAATAATTCTTTATTAAAAAACCAAACTAAGAACTTTAATTAATTCGCTGTTAATGATGATTGGAATTTTTTAATAGATTAATTATCAAATCTAAATAATACATGCACTAAATATGTCATTTTGATGTGATAGTTATAAATTTTTTTTCATTACGTTTCTTTACACTCGTCAATATAAGGAACATATTTTTAGCGAAGTATTGTTAGTCCGTTAACCTTTTGACGCAAATGGGACACTGGTGTCTCTTTCACATATTTTTTTCTTGGAGCTCTAATTACAAGCAAAAATATATTTTGGTATTTTTCAATTATAAAAAATAGTCAAATAATTACTAAAAATATATCCATAATTAATTTTGCAAATTAAAGAAATTTCAATGATGAATAACTGCTTCTCTTAAATCTAAATAACTGCAAATAAGTGCAAGCTTGAAAAATTAATGTTTGAAAGTGTCAGTCATGTTTAGGTTAACACAGAAAAAGACACAATGCTTAAAGCTGTATTTCTTAATCAAAGAATTATTAAAATGCTAAATATAACGTATAATATATATGCTAAATGTAATATTTTCCCCTTATTTTGACATTAATTAATACAAAGTAATGAAAAAAGTATGAAGAAAATGCTCAATAAAAATTTTGCGTCAAAGAGTTAAAATTTTATATTCAAAATTATTAGTCTTGTCTTAGTGATTTATTACTGATTTTTAACCATTTGCTTCAATCTACTTTGTTTCCTCTTACATAATTTTACGGATGATACTTTGAAATTACGGAAATAACTAAAGATAAATTCAGGAAGCTGAGTCACCAAAGAGCTCCAATTCTAACTCTTCACAACGATTAGCATGTGCAAGCAGATGTAGCCCACTTTCACAAAATGCATAAAACAAATCAACAATCTCGACAATGCTATAAAATTACGCCAACACACAGTATGAGCGGGGTCTCCCATGCAATCAAAAATTCAAAACCAAGTAGAGTTGGATGATTTTTTATGACTTTTTACAGGGAAGAATGATGCGATGAAGTCTTACATTTTTAGATGTTGGAAAGTTGCTCATAAAAGTGTAGAAACCATTAAGACTATAACGCTAAACAGGAACCATGTGGTCTAAACTACAGCAGAAACCTTTTAGTCAAGTGACAGAAGAAAACATTTATTTCTCGTGTTTGCTAAGAGAGTCACCATTATTGTGGGTTGTGCTGAGTTGTTGGCAAGCTGCCCTCGCCAAGATGAGTCACCACATTAATAACTGGGTTTTCCCTCTTCCTCTTTATTTCTTTTGTATCTATTTTTTTCACTTTTTCTTTCTCTTCCTTTTTACGTAATATAGACTTTCTAGAGAAGAATAAGTGGTTAAATAGAAAGAATAAGCATAAACTTCAGAGGATTTTTTAGCAATATTTTTCATTTCTCCGGAATAAAGAGTTTGTTATCAGAGACATAATTCCATTAAACTATTATATCACGATATGTCAAAACGATATGTATTTGTGTTGCCAATATATTTATTCCTTTTTATTTCCGGCCTTGTATTTGGTATTTATGATTGCCGTAAGAGATATTTTATCTTTCTTTTACAAAAACTAAGTTTATTTTAGATTAAAAAGAAATATTGTCTTCACTCTAAATGGCCATTTTTTTTTAAAAATTATTATTGTTTTATAAAAAAAACTCAAACTTGGTGTAATTTTTTTTTCATTTTTTAATTTTAAAATAATTTAAAATAGATTTTAATTTAAATTATTTAATTAAAATTTTGAATTATTTGCTTATTAATTTTTTTTAATACTTAAGATAGAGGGAAAAAATGAATTTTGGGTCCTATGCTGTTTTAGGCTGACCTCTTTTAATATTTTCCGACTGTGGGCCAATTGAAAGGTTTCAGATAATTTTTGACCAAATGTATTTAATAGAGTGAATGGATAAGACCTTTCTTTCATAATGTAGGATAGATAAAAATATTTTAGTTTTAGATTGAGTCTTTACACTTAACCTACAATGATTGGTTCTTTGGTTAAAATATTTTAGCTTTGATTGAGTTTTTACTCTTAACCTAAGATGATTGGTTCTTTAACTTTCGAGGGTGTGGTCTTTTGAAGCACATTAAAAAAGGATTGCTAGAGGGTAGAAAGCATTGAAATGAATTGGTAGGAATAAAGAAAATAAAAAATAAAAAAAAAACAATTGGGAAACTAAAATTGAGCCATGTTTAAGATAAAAGTAAGAAAAATTACAGTGAAGATGAAGTTTGATAGTTTAAATGGTATCTTTAAAGAAATCGTCCAACTAATAATTTTCTATCTTAATTTTCCATGTATGTTTTTAACATTCAAAACTCATTTTATATAAAAGTTTTAAGAATTTAAAAAAATTGTTTTAACTATTGGCCCTTTAAAATTTAAATAAAATGTATGTTAGTTCTTTTTTGGGAAGTTGAATCTTATACTTAGTATTTTATTTCAACCACTTGGATTAACAATTCGCCGGCTACGTAACACATATTTTTTCTGTAAGCATTTTCTTTAAATATAATTTGTAATTAATGAAATTAAAATGCATACAAATGACTAATTGGGAATTTTTCCTTTTTTGTAACATTGAAAATGGCATTATTTTAAGATTTATAATCAACAAGTTTTTATTAATAATTATTTAAAACATCCATATCAGGTGTCCCCAGTGTGTGCCATGAATTGTTTATGACTCCAAGTTGAATCTTACAACTTTAATAGTAATTAGTGTCAACTTAAAAGGAAAAAATCAAAGCAAAGTTGAGTTTTGGATTTATGTAAGTATCTTGTCTAAGGTAAGAAAGCTATCAGGGTTTTCATTTCATTTGCTACTTTGAACCTGAGCGAAGCTGGATTTTCAACAGTCACTACTGTTACTAGGAAATATTTAAAGAAAATAAATACAAAAACAGAAAAGCGAGTACCTATATCATACTTTAAACCACGATTTGAAAAGTTACTTGGTTTTGTACTGTAATTGAGTTAATGATTATAACTATTATTATTTCTTTTTACGATTTGAAAGTTACTTCATCTACCTACCTAATATATGAAATGAGCAACAAGTTTACAGTTCACATTAAACAAATTCACAATACCTTCAAATTTTTTATGTTTATATTTTCTATTATGCTATTAATGCTTATAAACAATTATCAATTTATTTTTGTTATTACAACTAAAATATTTAAATGGATTTGTACTAAAAGTCATTTTTAAATATGTCTATATTTAGAGCTTATATTAGCTTAGTTTCTGTTCCTTAATTTTACAGACAAACGTACGTAATAATAAATGTTGTATGACAGGGCAGAAAAATTTTATATGTCTGCGGTACCAAGAGAGACAATATAAATTTCGTAAAGGCACCACAACTTAGTGTTGCAGCGACGTAATTTTGAAGTATGTACTATTGTAATGCGTACAACATTAAAACTCTGAACACCGAGCTCAGTCACGTATAGAAAACTGTTTTTCTTTATGTCATGAATAACAATGGAAAAGCATTGCTTAGCTGAAAAATATTTATGCGCATTTATAAATACAACTAAGAAAATTTCATTAGCCCGGTACATATTAACCAAGTATATACATAGTAAAGTAATGCGTACAACATTAAAACTGTAGGCACCAAGCTCAGTCTGGATGAGACTGTTTTCACGTAGAGAAAACTGTGTCATTTCATCTCTATGTCATAAATAACAATGGAAAAACATAGTCAAAGAAAAAAATACGACACATTTAGCTACGCGAGTTTCACTAACTAGTTTTATTTAGCACAGTATTACACATTTTTATATCAAAATTCAACCAAAAGTGTAATTTATCTGTATGTAAGTGTAGTTTGCATCACCTTCTCTTTCAAAATTTTAGTCTATTTCGGAGCAAGAAATTCGAAATGCTGCCTTTGCTTTACTCAGGACACTTGAAAATTTTTTTAAAAAATGGTTCCTAATTTGATATCACAGAAAAAATTAAATTTGGGTTTCATGCGCTACAGCTACAGCAATTATTAAGTATATTTTAGACTGTTTATTTTATGTGTTTACGTTATTATAATTTACTGCGCTTTGAAGAAAAATAATTATTTTAAAGAAGTTTAGATTTATCTTCTGAAGCATTAATTATTCAAATGCGTTTTATTTTTTTAATGCAAATTTATTTCATCATTTGAAAAAAAAATGTAGAAATTTCGTAGCATAGTGAGCCAACCATACAAGCAATTAAAACTCGTAGTGTAAAGTGGGGCTAAGTTGAGTCCCATTATCGTATTTTTTAAAATTCGATTCCACGAAGTGCTCCAAGTTGAACCTGGTTTGAATTCACACCATAATTGATGCTGCAACAAATTTGAACCATAATTTTTGTTTGGTTCAACACCTAACAAAACAAAAATATTATTATAGTTCAGCTTTGAACCGATTAGTCTATAAATTAAGTATTGCATAAAATTTATTTTGAAATGTTATTTCTATTTAAAATAAATTATGCATTAAAGTTTAAAAACAAGTCATTTTCTTTGAAAACAGTCATAACCCCACATAGAAATATGTCAATAAGTATTTATTCGCGAAGAGCTTTCAGACAAAAGCCTATTCATTTCTCCAGATTAGGACACAGAAGAAGAAAAAAAATAAATATCAATAGCACTGGAAAAACTTTTTCCGTTCACTAAATCCAGTGTCCGGTCAAATTTGCGGACATCTCCCTTAAGGCAGCTATGGGAAAAAAGGGCGGCAAAACTTTTATTTTTTCCCTCGCCCATTCCGGAACGCTCCCGTTTTCTCCTAAAGAACAAGTCTGTATTTTCTTTCTATTTTTCTACTTTTTCCTTCCTTTTCTTTTCCAACGAAACGACAGGGAGAATTGATAATGACAATGAAAAGAAAAGAAAGACAAAGAAAAAAAGGCTCGGGCCCCTGAATGAAAACATCCGGGCTCTCGGCTGGTGAGATATTATTTGACGCTTCGACGCTTGCTGGGTTGGATACAAAGCAGAAAAAAATTTCTCTCGTTACAGACTATGATTGTTCTTTTTTTTTTTTTTTTTTTTTTTACTAAGGATGGCTTAGACTTCATTTACTCTATGACAAGTAAAAGGAATATTACGGGGCATAAAATTGTTTTTATGGCATTGTCTTTTATCCGAAAGTTAGTTGTTTATGACAAGTAAGAATATGTTGCTATCAAGGAACTTCTTAGCGATCGTTATCTATTTAGGATTATGTATCACTCATTTAATAAACAAATTTTTCTTATACATTTTAATATGGCAGGGGCTATTACACACTTTTAGTAAAAGGTTCGTTTTTGTGAAAATGTGAAAAATTGACTTAAATTTTTGCGAACAATCACTATAACCAGAAGTCTATTCATACATTTGATGATAAGTCCGTTTTTGTGAAAATGTGAAAAATTGACTTATAATTTTGCGAACAATCATAATAACCAAAAGTCTATTCATACATTTGATGATAAGTCCGTTTTTGTGAAAATATGAAAAATTGACTCATAATTTTGCGAACAATCACAATAACCATAAGTCTATTCATACATTTGATGATAAGTCCGTTTTGGTGAAAATATGAAAAATTGACTCTTAATTTTGCGAACAATCACAACCAGAAGTCTATTCATACATTTGATGATAAGTCCGTTTATGTGAAATTGTGAAAAATTGACTCATAATTTTGCGAACAATCACAATAACCAGAAGTCTATTCATACATTTGATGATAAGTCCGTTTATGAGAAATTGTGAAAAATTGACTCATAATTTTGCGAAGAATCACCATAACCAGAAGTCTATTCATACATTTGATGATAAGTCCGTTTATGAGAAATTGTGAAAAATCTACCCATAAATGCATGAGTATATTAAATCGAAATCCCATTTTTGTGGGAAAAAAATGACCTTCAAGGAGTTTTAAAATAAATTAATAATTTACAGACAGTAGCTTGCAGAGGCGTGTGAAAACCAGGGGAAAATTCGATTAGATACCTTTGAAAAGAGGAATGAAATCACTAGATGGAGAAAATAAAAGCGAAAAAAATATTTAGATTTATAAAAAATCAAAATCTTTGACTTAAATAAGTATTTGCGTAAATATACGTTGAATTAATTATACAGTAAAGAACTATTTCGAACAAACCATTCTTAATTTTTTTCTCAAATGCAAAGAATTCAATTTCTATGCTTGAGCAATATTGAACATGAAATATTTTATTCTACAAAAAACATTTTCCTCGATTCAAATGTGAAAGTATTAAATTT